>NW_010128438.1:4978-45610 GCF_000699245.1 Pterocles gutturalis | reverse complement strand
ATGAAAAGTACCTGCCCAGCTTTGATGCTTTTGGTACTCAGGCTGAGGAACCCACAAGTGTTTTAGTGGGCAGACTCCTTCCTCCTTGATTAACTCAAACAACCCTACTTGTTATCAATTACACGTTGCCAAGTCCAGCACCCAGAGAGTAAAAACTTTTAGAAACAAAACATATGTAGTATTGATTTTAAGTTGAGCATTACCTTACATGTAACACCGAGCCCTGCTCTAAACAGTTCCCTAAAGCTGTGCAGACTCAGCTGTCTCAGAGCTGGGTGGTCTTCACAACCTCAATGAGGCTGCATTTGGCAATTCGGGGAGTGCTCAAGAAAGACACTGCTCTTCAGCACAAGCTGTACCACATGGTCCAGCACACCAGAAGCCATCAAGTCCCACACATTTCTGAATCCTCTCGACTAAACCATTAGCAGAGACTGAAGGGACCAGTAGAGGCCAGCAGCAGTAGATGACACGTCCCCCAACATCTCACACTTCCAGCAGCACTTTGCTAAGTGTTACCTAAACAACAAACAAGCCCTGTACCACAAAATGTCTACATCTTCACTTTTACCACTAGTCATAAAAGAAAGTGACCTAAAAACCAGCAAGAAAATATTAAAAATTGTGATATGACACATCGATCCCCTCTCTCTCTGACACACAGTCAGCTCCCCATTACAGATCAAAGGCACAACACGATACAGCCTAAAGAAGTCTTTCCAGGAAAATGTGAAAAAGCATTTCAAAATGCCTCTTGGTTTTTTTATTGTTACTCTTTTCAAGAAGTACTTACTGGCAGCTTATTTTATTAATACAAAAGCTCTGTTATCCTCTTCAGTAAATGCCAAATAATATTAAATTGATTAACTGTAAACTACAGCATATCACAGCCATGTCATTGCCAGGAGAGATTTATTCAGAATAGCTAAACTGAACTCAAACTTCTAAAAATATTTTTTTCATGTGCACATTCACTATCTTCCAATTTCACTTTAATGTCAGCACATAAATTTGCAATGCGTTATTTGCATATGGCACTAGAGGTGTAAAAACATCGCAAACTCCACAGTGCTTCCACTTCAGGGGTTTTGTAGAAAGAACTTGCCTAAACAGCTACACATACACTAGAGTCTGGGATTAAGAGTACAAAGCATCAAGTAAATTAAATGAGTCTCCAGCCCTGAACCCAAAAGCTGCTCTAGCAGAGACTATATGCCAAGAAGATACCTTCAAGAGCATCTTGGAGAGCAGTTCCACAAGGTGAGCGCTGGACGGGTCAGACACAGAATGATACCCTTTGCAACCCATCGCTATTTCCACTTAGCATAAAAAAAACAACCTCTACAAAATTGTACGCCTGCCTTTCAACAAGAATTGTATCTACAAATTTATTCTTAAGCCGGACATATTGCAGGCTGCCACTTTAAACTGTGCTCTCTTTGAAACCTTAAACACAAGATTTTGGTCAGGTCTGGTGCACTTTTTCAAACTCCACCAACAACATTTCCCAAGGCTAATTTTTCACATTAGGACATTACTAATTAGAGGAGGAATGGTTAATTTTATTTTATTTTATTTTTAATTTCTAGAAAGTCTTTTCATCCTGTGTTGGATATCAAAGCAGCACAGTCCTTTCCCACTATGTTCAGGCTTAGAAAAAGAGGTAACAAGATTTTTTTTTTTTTTAATTAACAGTGCTTATTAGTGTTTTTTTTCCTAACCAGTCTAAGCTACACATTCAGAGGGCAGTGATGTAGTAAGACGATGTTTGGTCTATGGAATATTTGCTGAACTGCTAGCACCAAAGGGAACAACTGAGCTGTATCCATGTCTTCTTAAATCTTGAAAATGTCGACATATGTAACTTTTTTCTTTTAATTCCATGTTCATGAAAGTGCCTGTAGATGAGAGACATAACACTATTTCAAACACCAGAGTCCTCCATGAAGACGTGCGGGCAGATGCTATGTACATGTCCTAAGAACACACTTACTGGCAGCCCAGAGATTGCCAGTGTAGTCCAGGGTCAAATGTTCATTGTTGGTTTTTTTCATTTTTTTTTTAATTTTAAAAAGGACCAAACACATTGTTCTGTAAGAGGGACTTTGATCTCTTCAATATCTTCTTCAAGAGAGGCTGCCCTGGTCTCCCATAGAAGGAAACTCAATAGCTCATGTTCTGCATTCCATGAAGCACTTGTGCAACTCTTCTTTTCCTAACCCACTCCAGAGACTGCAAGAAAAAGGAAATTTAAACCGTGTTATATTCTGCTACGTTGCCATGCAGCTGGAGCCGTCAGCCTGCCATGCTTCCAGGTCTGCAACCTGACTGAGGGTAAGTCCGATGGGTCAAAGTGGCAGGAATTCCCTTCGAGGAGGTAAATCCCAGCAGAAAAGAAAAAAAAAAACCAAACACCACCTCTTGGCCCATGGTGGAAGGGAAAAATTACATGCCAGCTCTTTAATTAAAATTACAGCAAGTCAAGTAGCTGATACTTTTCCCCTCTCCTGGTAAGGGGGATGAGACATTGTTCACAAGGGTGTTCTGTCGTGCCTCGCTGATCAACCGGCAGGCCAAGTCCAGAAAGAGTTTTTCCACATTATCCGATTCTTTTGCTGAGGTTTCCAGATAGTACATGTCCTGTGCTTCGGAAAACTCTGCAGCTCTTTGCTGGGAGACTTCTCTCTTATCAGCTAAATCAATCTTATTACCTGCATTGATAAAAGATTTTAGAAAGGGAATTAATTTGACTTCCAGAACAAGAGAAACAGAGGTTGCTAAGTGATAAAGAGTTTGGTGTTGTGTACGTGTATGGACAGCGGTTTTGATGTGAAACCCTTAGTGCTTGCTCACCCTTCCAAATAATGGATCCCCTGATACACGCAACAAAGTTCATTTAATATCAGCTCATTTAATGGAATATTCTCTGTGAACATCCAAGCCAGTTAGCTTTAATTTTGCACCAGTGCATCTGTTTGCTGCTATCACCCGACATCAAAGGATTTCCATTTTAATGTCTACTGAAAATTCTCCTGTTCTTGCTCTGAGGAGCACTTAAAATGTCAATTAGAGCATAGGAGACACTAAACGTGAGATTTCTCATGTCATTACAAGCTTTAAAAGAAGCCTGGCACAGAAGGCTGCTTTGCTATTTCAATATTCCCATGAAGGATTTGGCTGTTGAGGCTGCAAGAGGGATGGGTTTGGGGGCACCCACAGAGCAAGAAACCAGCCCCTTCCTTTGGAGAGCTCAGTTTAGCAGAGAGTTGACCAATGCCTCAAGCCAGCATCTGATATGATTATACCCTATTACCAGCCACTTACTTCAAACATGATGTTTTTGCCATAAATTAACGTTACAAAGAAGATAACAGACCAGGACCTGCTATAACAGGGGGCTGTGTCCATGGACTCAGCAGGTTCAGGAGGAAACCGGTCTCGCTTCTACCACTAATTTTGTGAGAACTAGTGGAAAAAAAATACTGTGCTTCTGCTGGTAAGCCATATCTCATTGCCTTCCTCTCATCCAAGATCCCCTTTCTTTCCTGATAAAGCAGTTTCTTGGACCGACAGTATACCCTGAAGTTACCTTTCTAAACAAATTATCACTCAACATAAGCAGTTTATGGGTGTCACCATCTTCAAAGTATGTGTTATGGCTGTTAAAATTTATATTTTGTGCTGTAGATGTTGATAATTAACTTAATGTTTCCCTAAAAAAAAGGTCATGATACATTTGTTAGTCACACAGCAGCCATATCCTTCTCATGGAGTACAATGAGCTTCTTGTATGGAAGCTCCATAAATCCCAAGGCTCACTTGTAACACCTCTGGGGCATCGCAAGCTCAAAAAAAAAAACACTCAAAAGATTTTTAAAGCCACCTTAAACACGCTTTACAATCCTCTAGATTTTTTCTTTTAAACAGCAAACTATTAAATGTGGTATCAACACTGCAGCATGAAACTTTTTGGCTTTTCCCCAAGTTATTTTTCCATTGTTCTTTATATACTCTTGGGCCTTTAAAAGCAAAATCTTGACTATCAGATGCTGAAAGCATAGGTAGGCAAAATAATCTTCACCTTGCTTGTAGCAGACAGATGGCCCGAGGTCTGCTTTAGCCTGAGCTGAAGCTCTACAGATTAACATAACATTCAGTTATTTATTTTTAGTTTTCCTAAAATCCATGCAAAAACACCCAGTTTTCCAGCTCTGTTCCACCTATGAATGCTATGATCCATATAACCATCACATTCTGATCCGGTTCCCAGATCAAGACAAGACTCTGGTTGTCCCACAGCTATGGGGTACAGCAAGCCAGAGGCAACCCCAACTTGAGCAGATCCTTGTATATTTGTAGACATCTGAACTGGGAGTCACAAGGGAAACTCCTCTATACCTAGCTCAGTTGGTAGCTTCACCATCAACACTTTAGTCCCATATGGGACCAACTGGTGGGAATTATCCACCTCTGCATGCAACAGCCTTGGACCTGAGACGGGACCACACTTTGAGAGGTGCCTGTGGTGTCTGGGGGTTATTTACAGAAGGAACGGTCCACGCACTGGGTTTAAAGTACTGGCTTTACCCTGTGCCCACCTGCAGTTACAACTGGATGGAGACAAGATCTGCTGCACCAGTTTGAGCATCCTGCACCACCAGTTCAGACAGATACCACATGTTCCTCTTGCTAACACGTCCATCTGCCACCAACCCCTCAACATGCACCACTCACCCCCTCATTACACCAACCCTCCTAAGGCTGAGCTGTCACTTACCCACTAGCACGGTTATGACCTTATTGCTGGCATACTGCTCGATTTCTCGCAGCCACTCGGGAAGACATCGGAAGGATTCTTCGCAGGTGATGTCGTAGGTCAAGATTAACGCGTTAGCGCTGCGGTAGTAACTTTGTGTGATGGACCGGAATCGCTCTTGTCCTGCCGTGTCCCAGATCTGCAGCTTTAGGTATAACAAGGAAGGGTGGAAAAAAAAAAGTTATTTAACTTTATTTGGTAGCAGTTTGACCTAAAAAAAAAAACCTTCAGCATAAAACCAATGTTGGGAAAGCACTTAGCTCTTCTCCCGTTTGGCCTCCCCACCCTCAGGATTTTTTTGGTTCTGTTCTTGCACTTGTGGATTGAAATGCAAGGCACAAAGTCAGCTGGCACTGTGGCTGTCAGCCCCTGGAAGCCACAGGGCTGCAGGCATTCACGTGGCTTCAAGCATCTCCCTCTGCCACGGACAAAGCCGCTGGCCTGGAGTTACAATGCAGGCGATGGAGGGCGAAAGTCACTTCTCCTGCCCCTGAAGTCCAACCAACAGCAGCATCCATCCATCCCTCCTCTAGCTCCCAAAGTTAGTTACAGTTATCCTGAGACGATGCACTGATGGGTGGCAACCACAGGAGCCAACAAGGACCTCAGCTGAAGGCTGATCCAAGGACTCCGACCTGTTTCCTCTCTACAGCATCAGCCATCTCACCCAGTCGCTCGCTGCCTGCCTTCGACACACAGAACTGGCTGACATGTCCTCAACTCTGTCAAAGAGGTCATGAGTGTTTGCCAAACTTTCTGGGTCCAGGAAGGCAACATATATTTCCCAATACAAACTGAACTCATACTGGTTTTATAATTTGACCATTTGATAGTTTTTGGTGGGTCATCAAAACCTCAGTTCTTCAAAAAGGCAGTCAAAGAAACAAACATCCAAAATTAAGCCATTTCAGCACAAAAAGAGTACTTCTCTGCTTCAGTTTTTATTTTTTTAAAGCACCCCTCCCTGGAATTAAATATGTGAAAAGTTGATTTCCAGACAGAATCCTGTGTACTTTGGGAAGAAAAAGGTAAAGTATTTAAGATTTTTTCCATATATTCAGCAACCTATAACAGAGAAAACCTTATTCTTGCCCAGATCCAAAGTCAAACTATGCCAGCTACTCATAGTTTGAAATGAGATCTCCCAGTAGCAGCTTTCAGATGTGGGGTATGATTTTGAAAAAGTACATTTTTTGCAGAGAAAGTAATTTGTGGC
This sequence comes from Pterocles gutturalis, assembly GCF_000699245.1. Classification (NCBI taxonomy): domain Eukaryota; kingdom Metazoa; phylum Chordata; class Aves; order Pterocliformes; family Pteroclidae; genus Pterocles; species Pterocles gutturalis. Next base: position 39,578 of record NW_010128438.1, on the reverse strand, counting down.
TGGCTCACAGCTCCTGGGCACCTTTGTGCTTAATTTCTTGGTGTAGTTGCATTTAAATGGCCGAACCTGGCACCTGCAGTTAATTGATATACAAAACTGTAAGTGAAATTACTTGCATGTGAAATTCAGACAACAAATGAGTCCTCATTAAAACAAACCAAACTCTGGCAGATGGAAAAAATACAGATAATTTTGTTGTTGCTCAGCTATTTTCCTACCAGCTACAGTCACAAGTCTACTTGTAAGCTGGGTGCAGAAGGCAGGGAAGAGCCCCTGGCCTTACAGCCACTGATAAAACACTTCCTGCACACAAAATATACAATCTCACACTTTAGCCGATGGATTATTTCTGCCAAATAAAATCCTTTACAGCAGCCATTTTACTTGTATCATTTTTTTCAGAGGAACCAAAAGACAGTGCCTGACTCAGCCTGCAGAAAGCCTAAATGTTTATTTTCTTGGAGCCAGCTGATGCTTCCCGCCCTCCCAACATTTGCACATACATTTAACTTTATGCGTATGAACATTTCCACCAAATGCAGTGAGATCACAGGTCCATACAGCATAGCCCTCAGTTTGCAGCACTGAGGATGCTTAGCTTTGACCAGCATGATAACTGTTATCTACTTGGCTTGAATTTGTGCAGCCTCTCAGTACAGGTGGTGTACATGTTTTTGGCTTTATTAGGAAAGGTCAGGCAGACCAAAAGCCCCCCCAACTGCACAGTGCTGCCTCGCCTCATCTGTCAGCAAGTTTTATTAGCCACTCATATCTAATACGGCTTGCACACAGCTTTCACTCTAGCAAGTCCCTCTCCACCAACTTTCAAATGCAATTTTGAAAGCTGGAAAGTATTTCTCCCCAGAAACCTATTATTTATTTTTAAGTCTGAAAACCTTTTTGGTAAACAGCTCTGCTGTCTCATCCTGCATCCCAGAAGACACACAGGAGCTGCTGCCCAGCACAGAAGCAGAGTCACGGCTTGGGCACTGTTAAATGAGCTAACAGTCACAGAAGAGCCTCGTTCAACTGAGATACCATTTTTATTGCTCTGACTCACTCCTGCTTTTCCTGCTCATTAAATGTTTAATCTCACTAGCACTGCTTACTCAAAAAGTTGCAGCTACAAGATCGCTCCCTGAAGGAAATCCATTTGCCTTTCAGATGCTGGAAGGCTCATTCTAATGGCCAAACATATCACAGTAAGCTTCCTACCATGCTTGGTCACTGTGGCTGAGCTCTGGTGACTCCAATTTACTCCACTGGTGGGGTCAGGAAAGGGACTTTGATTTAACATCTCATTATTTGCCATGTGAAATAGAGCTGGTATAGCAGCTACCACTTGCTAAGGCTCTATGAAACAGAAGCCAGCCCCAAGGGGATTAAGAGGGATAGATGCTTGGGTGGACACAAGAAGTTCAACAAAACCAAGGGCAAGGGCTTGCACATTGGTCAGGGCAATCCCCAGCACAGATACAGGCTGGGCAGAGAACGAATTGAGAGCAGCCCTGAAGAGAAGGACTTGGGGGTTCTGGCTGATGAGAAGCTGAACATGAGCCGGCAGTGTGTGCTTGCAGCCCAGAAACCAACCGTGTCCTGGGCTGCATCAAAAGAAGTACGAGGTGATTCTCCCCCTCTACTCTGCTCTCATGAGACCCCACCTGCAGTGCTGCATCCAGCTCTGGGGTCCAGAGGTCCAGCACAGGAAGGACATGGACCTGTTGGAGCCAGTCCAAAGGAAATTAAAATTATCAAAGGCCTGGAACACCTCCCCTAGGAGGACAGGCTGAGAGAGCTGGGCTTGTTCAGCCCGGAGAAGAGAAGGCTCCAGGGAGACCTTACAGCAGCCTTTCAGTGCTGAAAGGGGGCTACAGGAGAGATGGGGAGGCACTCTTCATCTGGGAGTGCAGAGGTAGTACGAGAGGGTAATGGTTTTAAGCTGAAAGAGGGTAGATTTAGACTAGAGGCTTTGAGCAACCTGGGCTAGTGGGAAGTGTCCCTGCCCATGGCAGGGGTGTTGGAACTAGATGATCATTAAGGACCCTTCCAACCCAAACCGTTCTATGATTCTATGACACCTGTGCATTCATCAGACATTTGCAGGGCAGCAGGGGTTTACCATGCTGGCGAGTTTGCTTTTAGCTTGTAGAGCTTCCCTGAACCATCCTTGCCTCAAGATAGCCCATGTTGGCATGACTAAGGAGTTTGCAACCTCAGTCCAAGCTAGTCTTAAAACAGGATTATGTCATGGGAGCAACAAGTCAAACACAGATAAATCCTTAGGGTGAGTTCACCTGTCCAAAAACCAGACCTCAGATATGAGTGATGTTCCTAAGCCTCCATCTGTTCTTGACAGGGAACCAGATGCTTGAAAAGGAAAGATACCTGAAGGGAATGGGATTCATCTTCCTCAGAGATTGCTTTTCTCCCTTCATTGACCAGGACAGTCTGGAGATAGCTGGTTTAAGCCAGATATGTAAGGGGAAAAATGAATCCCACCTTCAGTGCAGTACTTAGGCTATTTACCAGCTTAGATCCTCTGAGCTGCTCCGTGGGAGCTGGTTTTGTCTGCAAGAAGCATCTCTTCTGTCTGAGGAGCTTGGACAAGCAGCACTTGTGTCCTGGCCAACCCTGCTACACCAGACACCTGCTAATGAGCATCACAACCACCAAGCTAAGCACCAACACCCCAGGAGCTACACGTGGACCTCACTGCTTTCCTGCCTGCTTCTCTGTCCCACTTGCACAGCAATGTGCTAAACTAACTCAGTAAGAGGAAGGTACTCACACCTCTGCTCCTTCACCTGCTTAGGCTGGAAGGACTTCCTAGTCATGGACCACCACTTGCCATAAGTTCGTACAGCTCCCCACGCAGCAGGGTGGCAGCCTGTTGACATGATCACGGCTTTTAAAATCTGTCCTAAACTTAGGAACACATCACCTGTTTTTCTTCTGAAAAAACCTCTGCACCAAAATACAAGTAAGAAAAACCAGGGCTGAAGATCTGTACAACTCCACTGTTTCCATTCCATCACTTGCACAAGCTTAAAAATGGGTCTTGATGTCACATCCAGCCACTGTCACGCTGCTGCTGCTCTCCCATTTGCTCACTACCTAGATCTGATTATGGCAAAGGGAAAAAAAAAACAAACAACCCTGCTTTCCATTTTGATGTCTGTGGATTTAATGCAGGAAGAATAATTCCAGGAGCAGTTCAAGGACCCTAGACATCTTGACGTTAGAGGCTCAGATAACCATACTCTTCTCCCACCCCTTGGACATGACAGTAGTTCTAACGATACCTCTACTAATGAACGAAGGGGCGCCAGCCGATGTCTCTGGAACCCAACCATGGATCCCATTAAACATGAGATGGGTCCCTGGTGTGTTCTGGCCTAAACAAAGCAGCTCTCTGCCAAGTGATGCTCAGGCTCAGTTTGGGAATTAGCAGAGGTCAAGGACAGCTTCCCAACAGCAGTTTGGTTGCAACCACCCTATTTTGGAGGATGAAAGAGTTAATAATAATAGAATGGTATGGGTTGGAAGGGATCTTAGAGATCACTGAGTTCCAAACCCCTGCCATGGGCAGGGACACCTCCCACTAGCCCAGGTTGCTCAAAGCCTCATCCAGCCTGGCCTTGGACACCTCCAGGGATGGGGCATCCACAGCTTCTCTGGGCAACCTGGGCCACTGCCTCAGCACCCTCAGAGGAAAATATTTCTTCCTAATATCTAACCTAAATCTGTCCCCTTTCAGCTTAATGTGGAGGACATTGCCCTTCCCAATTCAGCCTGTTGACTGAAGCACCAGTGTGACCATCTCCACTTCTCCCAAATCTGTAACTCAGCAGAAGTGGAGGATGAGCCTTTGTTGTGCAGAACCACCCAAGTCCAGAAGCCTGCTCTCCCCAGTGGCCGTCTTGGGAGCTTATAGGAGAAGACCTTTACCAAGCACATTCCAGTGGGAATGCAACAGATTTCTGCTTACCAGAAATGCTGTGAGCAGAGATCGCACTGAAGCGCTTCTTTGTGCTTCCTCAACCCCAGCCAGGCACAATCTTAGTGTCTCCTAAGCAAGGACAGAGTTTTTCCAAGATCTCCCCTCTCCATTCTCTCCCTTAGAACAGGTTCACTGTTACTATCCTGATAGTAAGTGTGGAGAGGGGCACAAAGATTGTTAGAGCCAGCATTGCCTGAGCCATGCCAGACAGCCCTGCACCTCCCCACATGCCTTCCAGCAGCAGGAGGGCTGCAGCAAGAAACTTCAGCTATGGTACTGCACACAAGTTTACACTTAAAACCATTAGGCTCCTACCTTTACTTTTTCACCGTTTATCTCCACTGTTTTAATCATAAAGTCAACCCCAATCGTGGCTCCTTGACCCGGTGGGAAAAGCCCCTGAAAGAAAATAAGAGCATCTTTAAGCAAATTGGTGTAGCAAGACAAACTCTTTCTGGATGCCAATCTTCACCCTTTTCCATCCTCAAAATTATTCTTCCCTTGTCCCCTTTTCCAAACACTTATTTCCATCCATTCAAAGAGGAAAATGTGATATTATCTCAGCACAGAGGCTACCACAATTCAACCCCACAATGTTTTCACTGCCTACACATCCCTGGTAGTATAGCAAGTCGTTGACTTCAAAGATAGGAAAACAAGAGAAGAAAAGAAGGATGCCTACAGGGAAAAATAAAGGGGGAAAGCCCTTCTGCTTCTTTGCAGTTGGAAGAGGCAGGGGAAGGGTAGTTGAGGATCCTCCATCCTACTTCCCAATGCCTAGAAGGAGGTGTGAGCACCTGCGTGGGAGGAAATGCCTTTGCTCCTTCAAGCTCACACCTTCCCTCTCCCCTCCACCACATGCCACGGCATAGAAAGGCATTTCTGGCAGCTCCCAGCACTGGGGTCACACCACTGCACAGCATTTTGAGAGCAAAGCATGGAGCCAGCCACTACCAGTGCCACAGCAATGGCCAGGGCCAGCGTGATGCTGGTGGTATTTGATTGCAGTGCCATTGGAAAGGAGCAACTGCGAAGGGAAAAAAACAAAAACCACAAAGCTTTTTGATTTCTGGTGTCTAGGTCTACAAAGTCGTGTTCATTCTGGGGCACATTCATCCCCTACAGGAGCTGTGCTGCCAAAGCACAAGCAGCAGAAGTGGCCACAGATTTTTGCGGTTAACCTTTTGGGGCTGACTAGCTTTATTGCCCCTGGCTGTCACCTGGTTGGAGAGTGTTTAACATCACCATGTCTTTAAAACTGAAATTAACAGGGGGAAAAATTGCTGACAATTCCTAGTGGAGAGTGCAACAAAAAAGCCACAACTTGTGTTTTCTAGTGCATCATGCAAAACCTTCTCTTGTCCCACATCACAGAAGCCTGGTCCTTTCCCTGTTTTTCTGCCACAAAAGTTCTGGTGTTTAAAAGAAGACACTGGACTGACAGCCTAGGACTGAGATTATTTAATTATCTACTAATGACAAATAACAGGGAGAGCTCTGTGTAGTGGCAGAAGGCACATGGGAGCACACTAGGAAACGTGCTGGTCCTTGTAACTGGTCCACAACACCTCCAAATCAGGAGGAGTCTTCCCAGCAGCTTTCAGAGAGGACTTTCCATCTTCAGAGAGGGATGAGTTTTCTCCAACACAAGATCCCCACCCGGGCTAAGTACAGCACTAGATACAGATGCACTACTCATGCTAGGATGTTGCTCTAGGTGATGCACACATCGTGAGTGCGGACAAATTACTTTAGCTGCAATGCCAGCAAAGCCCTCGGTGCATAGCCACAGGCTCCACGCTCCCGTCCCAGTGCTGTCCCCATCCCTACGTCCCACGTCCAAGAGATGGCCAACCTTACCTGAGTGAAGCGACGGACTAAGCAGGTCTTTCCCACACCGGCGTTGCCGATTAAAACAATTTTGAAGAGGAAATCATAATCTTCCATACTCATTTACGCAGCTGCAAGAGAGAGAAAGCGCAACACGACATGAACCCAGGTGGTAGGGAAATGCCCTTTTATTCCTGCTTTTTTTTCCTGCTGGACTTCATTCCTCCCAGCATTCAGAACAAAGGTCTCCTGGTGTGTGCATGACTCCCCAGATAAGGGAGAAGAGCCCTTCCCGGTCTGAGCGGGGGCATCCACGTAGCTGCTGCAAAACCTCGGCCGCGTTTGGGCTTTCACACCGTCTCACCTGGCTGCCCCGTGAATTTGAGATGCTGGTTCTCAGCTTCTGAAGCAATGCTCCACAAGCCCAAGCCACCATTTCCTAGATTTCCCCAAATGTTTGTTTTGCTTTTAACTGTGTCAGCTCCAAAGAACAATGTGGACTTCTACGAGGTGAAAATGGGATTTATTTCTGTTAGGGTAATACCCAGAACCTGCCGTGAGCTCCTCCAGGAAGGTGCTGGGTACACACGGAGCAGGGCTGGGGGGCACATAGGGCAGGACAGATGAGAAAATTAAAATAATTTTAAAATAAAAGCAGCAGCATTTGCCTTAAAGACAGAATGAGCTCATGTGCTAAAATTGTGGTGGAGAGAGGGGTAACAGTCTGGCTGAAGTCCATTAAGAGAGGATTTTTTAAAAGAATAAATAATAGATGCTATCAGGAAAATTCCTACTCAGATGATTTTCTTTAGTTTTGTCAGGATAGCTTGCTTGGCATAAAGCTCAAATGGGAAGCGAACACAGAGGAGCTTGTGGGGTACCCAGCAGACATCCCCCCACCAAGTCCAACCTCCTTGGCAGGATGCAGAGGCTGACGTTTGAGCACGGGGGAAGATCTACAGGGCTCAGGCCACCTGAAGTATGGGGAGGACCAAACAGACAAATCTAGAGTTTGCTGCAGCTGAGCAGGGCATGAGGCATGAGTCTCCACACCTCCATCTCCAGCACACCCAAGGGTGCCGCTGACACCGTGACCAGAGAAGGGGTCTGTAACCTTTGAGAAAAGCAACAACAGGCAAAAGAGATTCAGTTGGAGATTTCAGGCAGACAGAGAAACCCACAGACATGGGAGCAGAAGGGCAGTGTCCAAACCCAGCTGTGTCCAGGAGGATCCAGGTATTATATATGGCATTAAAGACCTGTCCTCAAGACTGGTCTGGGGTAATGGCATCGAAGACATAAGTAGAGAGATTTACAAGCTGTCAGTTGAAATATCAGGTAAGGTGATACCTAAACATCAGTACCTAACCCACCAGTACCTATAGATTAGGCACTAGATGAGGAGATAGAGACAAAGATGGGACATGGTGGGGGCAAGAAGAAAAAAAAAAAAGTTGTTATGAAATTGCTATCCTCAGTAAAGCCCCCTATTGCTTAGAGGGTTTTTAAAGAGCTGACAAATGGAGCAGATGCAGCATGGGTGAAAGTCATTTCTCATGCTCAGCCCAAAGGTAGGGTGCCCTCCCCACTGCCCTCAAAGGTCCTTCCCTGGGAGGGGTCATTGTCACCCTGCTGTGGCTGCCCCCGCTACAGCCCCCGGTCCCACCATACAGCTGTGATAGGTTTACGGTCAAACAGCCAGAGATCACAAGGTAAAGCTCAGACAGTCTGGGCCTGCTTGGCAGGCACACCAAAACGGCTCTCCGAGCACCACTGAGAGCCTGGGGGACCTGAAGGGAAAAGAGGAGGAAGACTGACTCAGCTGCTTCATGTCTATGTGATCCTTGGCCTTTCCAACAGCCTAAAAAAAAGGGGGGTGGGGGGTGGGGGTAACTACACCAATTAGTGACTAATAATCTGCATCACATGAGCAGATGGTTAGCAGGGGCACAACTGAGTCACCACACAGACACGTCACATCACCTGGACCAGTGACACAGCATGGCACTTGTCCTGCTGCTGCTTTGAGCGGGAGCTAAAGGTCCCCATGAAGGGTCACCAACAGCAGCAGCTGGAGCTGTCCTGAGGATGCTCTAACCTCGCCTTTCCCCCGGCATACAAGACCTTGCAGCTCCCTCCTATCTCTTAATGTAGTCAAGGAGTGGGACCTTAAAGACCAGCCTCAAAAAATGCCCTTTTGTTTTCTGGGTTATTTTGTGCAATTATTTCCTATTTCCATGCCTGGCTCTCCCGGAGTGGGCTGGATAATAACAACAGTATTAAGAACACATTGACAGTGCTCTTACAAGTCGAGGCTACATGTTAATATGGTTTCAAGCTCTCACACTAGCCAATGTGAAGAAAAATGTGATCACCCGCTAAAAGCTATTTCAAGACTAACAAGACTTACTCAGCACTGGATAATTATCCCTGGGATGCTTCAAAACCCAGAGGGCGTTGCTCCCCCCCCCGGAGGGATTTCAGTTCTATTACTTGTACCCTAAACAATCCAAGGTTCAAATTTATCTTCGCAGGAAGCTTAAAAATAAACTTCCTCTGCAGATCTCCGAGCTCAGAAACACTAAATGGCTCAGACATACCCTAGAGTTATGTCTGATCTCCTTCATTAGGATCCAAGAGTAATCATATGTGATAATGACCCCAAAAAGGGAACTGGAAGGCGAGCCAAGGTCATAAAACAAACAACACGACGATGAGGTTAAATGCCAGAACTGAAGCAACACAAAAAGTGAGGGCACAGGAGAAGAGAAAGCAACAGACCAAGCAGGAAGGAAGAGAGAGAAGGGATTTGGGAGGCACAGAGGGCACATGAGGTTGACCATTGCTGCCCTGTCACACCCTATTCACCAAAATCAGTGTTTCTCCCTCCAACATGCACACATGCTGACCTACCATGGTGTCGGCACTGAACACAGAAATGTTGCATCAGTTACCATTACAACATCTCCTGCAAGCCGAGCCGTTCAGCCAAGTGACCTTTGCTGCTGACTCAGGCTCATGCAACCCTCCCTCTCCCCAGGGAAGATGTGTCTCAACCTCTGCCCCGCTCGCCACGGCAGGGGAATGTGCATCTCAGCAATACATTACACTTGGACTCATATGCCTTGGGAAAAAAAAAAAAAAGAGAAAAGAAAATGCAGAGTGCAACACTGTTTGCTTGGTTTTAGTGTCTGGTTTGGGGGTTTTGGGGGGTTGGAGTTTGTTTTGTTTTATTTTTATTTTTCATGCTGTTTTTTTTTCCCCCCTGTTTTCTTGTGCCTGCAGGGACAGGGTTCTGCTTTGCATCCCTATGTTAGCTGAAGGCACCAGGGCTGCAGCTACCCACCCTTTGGCAGAGACAAGACCCTGCAGCAAGGGCAGGGGACAGGATTCCTGTCCATGCCTCAGCCACCTCTCACCACGTTTGTTTAAATCACAAACAGGGCTGGCTGCAGCACAGAGACATTCCCCATTATAAGATTAAACAGGAGCAGAGCCTGAGGCTGGTGGCATGGGCTCATCACTGCCTATAGATGTGGGACAGCAGCACAGCTGATGGAAGAGACCAACACACCCTCACCTGCTTCTCATGCTCACCACGTGCCACAAGGCAAGAAGTTTATCCACAGGGAATAAGATTTCCAGGTATGTTTCAGTTTATTCCCCAAAATGATGTCTTCTCCCTGCATTTGCTCCATTCACTGCTTAGTTCTCCCTGATCCACTTAGGTTTACTTGACAGTGTTTATCATCATCTGAACCAATTATTTTATCTTCTTTTTGCAGTTTTTTTTCACCCATTAGTTTGGATGGGCACAGAGCGTTCCTCCTCATCTCTGACCTGCTCTGACCATGCCATGCTCAGCCTCTTTGGGTACCAATTAAGTGGTAGAAACACAATTCAAAGGTTCAAATACTACCTGGGAGACACGAATAACTTTGGAGTGATCAACTTCTCCTTCAAATGGATGAAACCACTATCCTGCCTGTCCCTCATCAGCTTTTACACCAGTACCAGTCTCTGCACAAAACAACCACCAAGTCTGAGTGAGGTTTTTGGCTGATAATGAAATCTCTGGCACTTCTCTCTTGACTACTTTGCTCAAGGAAGACTTTCCACCTCTAAGCATGATGAGAGCAGGCTCTGTGATGATTTTGCCCCAGTTGTTTTGGCTAGTGGAGCCAAAAGCAGAGTGGGATACTTCAAAAGAACAAACCCTTCTCAGTCAAACACAAGGTGTGCCCACCTCTGTCTTTTACCCTCCCTGAAGATCACAAGATAATGCGTGCTCAGGAAACATCATGGACAGCCTTCGTCTGAAGTCAAAAACCTTTCAAGTCTAGAAGAATGTTTTGACACCTTTGCTTTAGAAGAGCAAAACAGAATAACCTGTTGTTCCTAGACCTCCATGGTATCTCAGTCCCCATCTGAGTTAGAGGCACAGGAGTCTGTGGAGCATCAGTTCAGACCTCCCCAGGGCCAGGTGACCAGAGCAGGGAGTGTGTGGCGAATTACAGCATCACCTTCTCTCCCCATCAGTTTTCACTCATGGGTTTTCATTTCCCACAGCTTGAAGACACATCAGAGGGCTTCATGGGCATGCCCTGCCTACGAGCCATGATTAGGGGAGCACTGTCCCCAAATCAGAACAGGTCAGATCAGAGCAGGCTCAGTGCAGCCAGGTGGTGCAGACCCATGCATGGCTATCCACAGCCTAGGGGTCAATCCATGCTGCCAAGGCTTCTCACATTCAGGGATAAAGACTGAAACTGAGGCTCTACATTAAGCCAGGAACACTGACAATTTGCACCTCAGCTCTATCCAACCTCGTATCCTCATTTACAAGCTACTGCTTCAATTAGACACAGAAAAGGATCTGCAGCCTCTTCCACCTGCTGGATCTAACCAGTAGGTCAGGGTAGGTTTTGTTTTACTTATACAATACTTAATGAACAAGGATTTTCTGTTCCTCATCATCCAACAGCTATAAACAAAAATAAATTTACCTAAACAACTCAAGTTCAAACAGCAGTAGTTATGTATACAGATATTACATTGATTGCACATGCCATATGAGCCAGGAAATTCAAAGCTAAGGCTAATATTTCAAGCAGAAAATTATTCCTTGCGGGCCAGAAATTTGCAGTGAACTCAGGTCTGGACATGCTGCTGCATTATGTAACTCAGGATAAAATATTCTCATTTCCAGAGCACCTGCCAAGCCAAACGGGCTCCTGCACTCAGCAAGCTCGAGCCCAGCTCATGCCCCTCTGCAAACAAGCAGCCTGGATTTCCTTCTGCTCCCTTGCCCACCTTCATCACTCCTCTCTGTAAGGTTTAATTTCACTTCCATGTAAGGAAAAATTGAGAGACTTCATCCCCACAAAAGCCCGGATCGCCCAAGCCAAAGCCACAAGGGTGCGAGATGCATGCTCTCAGCTAGGTAGGACATTAAAACTCCAGGGATGTCTTTCCCAAATTCAAGGGAAAAAGATTTATTGCAGGCACTTGGTGCTGCAGAGCCCATCATTTCCCATCTCCTCCCATCACACTTGCCATTCCAGGAGAGCAATATTCACTTGCCTGCACACTGGTAATCCTAAACATGCCTCTTCATCAAGGATGGTCCTTCATAGGAAGAGAGAAGGTCCCAAGCGCAGAAACACTCTAAGTGTGATTTCCCAGGCAGAAACAGAGCAGCTTTCATCCCACACATGCATCACCCACAGACACACACCTCCATGGTGCATTGGGCTTGCAGTGTGCTCACACTACCACTGATAAATTCAGGATCAATAAATCCATTTAACACTTCCAGGAGGCACCAAGCAACTATGAACGGAGCACAAGGAGGCATGGGGCTTCTCGGTGCACAGCAGCCCCACCAGTGATGGCTGACCAACTGTCAGTCATTTAAAAGTCTAGACACATTAAAAAATAAGAGCAAACTGCATCCAAACTTTCTACCTAGAAAAAGCAGTATATCATGGAAACCTCAGCCAAACACAAAAATTTTATTTGGAGAGATTCCTGCTCCTCAAACCTTTGCTCAGGATATTTCTCCTGTAGAAATCAAGAGAGCTGAGTAGGTGCAAGTTCTCATATACAATAGGTAGGTTTTATCTCACAGAGATATTTCTACAAAACACAGAAAATCCAAATTTGAGAGGATTTGCACCAATGACTGCACAAAGCATACAGCTCTTCCCCTTACCTCTTTTGCCACCATGGAAACTTTTTAGCTCACTAGAAAATTTTGATCAGGTCCTCCCTCATACATCACTTGGCCTCCACGAGCTTGTGCAAAAGCTAGAGAGGAACTCACTGACATGTGATTACAAGTGCTTCACCATAAAACAAGCATGTGAATCCAGCATCAACATCATCCCAAGGAATAAGATGGAGCAGGAGCTCTGCTTTACTGGGCAAAGGAGCATGGTGGAGCAGGATGCTTGGCTGCGATGCCCATGCTCTCAACAGCCCATGGCTGGACACCAGCTCTCCTCACTTCCAGAGATAACTGACTGCAGACTACCCTCTTCATCTGCCTGCTTTGCAGGTGGTGGTTGTTAGAGATCTCACATTTAGGAGCAATCTTTGGGTTTTCATAGAATCATGGAATGGTTTGGGTTAGAAGAGACCTTAAAGATCATCTAGTTCCAACCCCCTGCCATGGGCAGGGACACCCTCCACTATCCCAGGTTGCTCAAAGCCTCATCCAGCCTGGCCTTGAACACCTCCAGGGATGGGGCATCCACAGCTTCTCTGGGCAACCTGTGCCAGTGTCTCACCACCCTCTCAGTTTCATGTGCTCATGGCATCCCCTGATGGTGCAAAGGCCTTGTGTCCGTGCTGCCCACCACTAAGTAAAGTCTTCTGAGTGGCTTTGCTAGTACTGGTGTCAAGAACAGCATTAAAACACATCATTAATCATTTTTAGTTGGATGGTGGAAGGATGGGTGGCGTTTGGGTTGGATGCATCCTTGAGGATCTCAGTGCCACCAGAGGCTCTTCAGGAGAGACCAGGCAAGTCACAACTTCTGCAGTCCAGTGTCCTCATTTAACTTTCCCACCTTCTGGAGGGAGGAGAGACTCAATATTTTTAATGCACTTTGGTGTCAGGAACAGCCACAGAAGTGCAAAATATCACATGCAGACAGCAAGATATATTCCATCAACTACATTTGAGGATTGGACCTTTAATCAACGATGATCCTCCTTGCACAGATAAACTAATCTAATTTCTGCATTACTTAGGAAATATAAGATATACATGCAGTACTTGCAAAGTAACTTCATTTCTTTAGGACTGAAAAATTAAATGCTGACAAGTGCATCCACAATGCCACAATAGTGGCTGACCAAACCACACATGAGCAGCAGCACGCCCAGGATACACACCATCTTCAGAAAATTCATGAGAACAGACCCACACACTCCATTTACTGGAAGAATTTGGGTTCTGACTGCAAAAAAATCAGAGCAACCTTAACACATGTTTTTATAAACATCTTTCAAGACGTGCCTGGACATGGAGACCTAGTACTGCACGCTCCAAACAATACTCTGTTGGTTTCAGCCACATTTTAGCAAATCACACGACTGCCATGCCTTACGATCTGCAGCAACACATTTTTGCACGGAAGCAGTTAAAGACTTAGCCAGCACAGCAGAGGCTGACTTCCAAGTGTGGAAAACTGCACTGCCAGAAATCCAGACAAAAATGTTCGTTTATCCACTCAAAAACAACAGCTTCTTCCCAAAGGAAAAAGAAAAAAAAATAATCACAAAATATTTTTTTAAAACTACAGCCAAGCATTAACTGGAACCCATCTCGCATGGAAAAGCCATGAAAGCTTCCTAAGTCCAGCTCTCTACAATGAGAAATAAAGCTCCCACACAAGACCTGACCCACAGAAACAGGGAAGCCCATCAGGACCTCAGGTGAGAACATCTCTGCCTTCAGAAATGAGGTACAGGACCAGCCTGAACCCTCTCCCATGAGCTGGACAAGGCTTTTGGGAACAACAGCACTACAAGCAGGGAAGTGCTGGCTGCACAGCCTGCAGGGAGACAAAGCTGGTGGGGAAACAATTCACCCTTGGTCTAGAAGAACAGTTTGTACATGTCAACCAGGTAAAAGGCAAAGAAGTCTCATGATGCATTAGTTTGCTGGGCTGGCATGGGTTTGAGCGGTGTCACGGTCGTATGTGGAGATGTTTTGACACTGGGTGGCAGGTCCCTGATAAAATACCTGAAAGACTGAACAGTTTGACACCAATGTTTTTGAGAAAATACAATAAAAGCTATAATAATGAAAGGATTTTGAGAAAGTATTTACAAGAACATCATGACTCAAATGAGGTTGCAAATACAGAGTATCATAAGTGTAAGGATGTCATTAACCAGTAAGTCCCATAAATGCACTGTGAAATATGAATATGTACATTAGATAGTTTGGGCTATAAAAGCACGTCCAAGAAAATTTTCTTGAGTTTTAACTACAATGACACATCTTACTGCTGTTGACCATCTTGTTTTGATTGTGCCAGAAACTGTGGTATGAGAAAAACAAAAAAATTGCTAATAAGGTTTTGTTTTGTAAGAATGCCTTTTAATTAAAAAAATAAGCTAGTTCCACTTCTTGATTTCTGCTCAAGCAAGCTTGGAATTTACATCACTTCTCCATCAAACCTATTAGAAGTAAGAAGTAATTAAGCCTCATCTAATCTCACTTTCATGTGGCTGAGATCAGTGCCCGCAGGGCTGCACTTGGTACCCTGCGGCTTGAGCTCTGGGGCCCATGGCACCATGCCTGCTGGTCCTGTGCCGTGCCATGCTGTGTCACGCCATGCCACTAGTGAGGCCATGCTGGGCCAGCCCTGCAGTAGCGATCAAAAAGCTAAAAACTAACTGCTATGTTAAGATGAAAGTTTGCTGTTTGTTCAGAACGGACAACAGGATCCACAAAATATAAATAACTTCTGGGTCTTGGCTCTGAGGCTTGGGACATATATAAATGTAACTTTCCCAAAATATAATAAGTTAGCAATACCAGCAGCAAAGGGAAGAGGTAATAAGCAAGATAAAAATCATGGAATGGTTTGGGTTGGAAGGGACCATCTAGTCCAAATCCCCTGCAATGAGCAGGGACATCTTCAACTAGAGCAGATTCCTCAAAGCCTCATCCAGCCTCACCTTGAATGCTTCCAGTGATGGGGCATCCACAACTTCTCTGGGCAACCTGCTCCAGTGTCTCACCATTCTCCTCATAAAACAAAACCCCAAAAATCTATCTTGAATTCTTTTCTTGACAACATATTTCATCATCCATTGAGTTGATCTTATTAATAATCAGACAGCTAGACCTCCTGAGGAGCAGACACAGTACCCACCATGCCTCCATTCCAGATTCAATCTGCATCCTGTATCACCAGATCTCCAAAGAGGAGACACACTTCTACTATAGCTACATGCACTCATGCTGGTTCTCTTCAAACAGCAAGAATCAAAGCCAAAACTGCACAAGCCAAACATCACAGCTGTAAGAACTGTACATGCACTGTACAAAATAAAAAATTTAAAAAGGGGAAAAAAAAAATCATGTTCCTCTGAAGCATTAACTTTGATATCATTTCATTGAGAGGAGCTCGGCTGCTAACTAGCACCTTTCATACATTTTATATCAGAAGTGCAGCGAATAAGCCTTCCCAGGACAATGGCTTGAATGAGCTTTCTCCAGGAACCAGCACAGAATTATTAGGACAATTATTGGCCATACAGGTAACCCATCTTCCATCAGTTGTTTGCATCTGGTTTCTGTGGAGCAGCATCTTCCAGGTGACTCAAGAGGGAAGCTGGTAAACCCAGGCAAAACTTTCAGGCACTCCCCTAAATGAAGAGCACAGCCTGCTACTAGAGAGTAGGATTGTTCAGAGAAGAGTTGTTTTTTTTGGGTGGGTTTTGTTTTTTTGTGTTTTTGTTTTGTTTTGTTTTGTTTTAAATAACCTGAGGAAATAAAGTGATCCTGTGTTTCAGCTGGAGGGTCCCCTTATCACAACCACGCAGCATCTGCCAGCCACACAGGAGCTGGGTGTCACCCCCCTGTGCCACCACAATAGGAAAGGTTGCAACTTGCAACAGCACATGGGTATTTAGGAAGGACGTCTGCCTCTGTTATACATTTTAAAGGAAGGTTTCTCCCCCAGAAAAGACAGCTTTTTGAACATGAAGTGATGGACGAATAACAGAGTTAAGTGTTACAGGCTCTGTTAAGATGGCAGAGGCAATGCAGCAGCGTTGGCTATTTACATCCTTACAGGGAGGGAGATCGAGAAGGTGCTGGAGCAGCCCAGGTCCCCATTCCCTGCAAAGATGAGCTTGAAATCCCAAACCAGAGGGCCCTCTTTGCCACTAAGATCAAGTTTGGGGTGACGTGTCTAAGCTGACTGTTTTCCCAGTGCTCCTCATTTCATCACCTCCTCTTATTTCCAGATGGGAAACACACTTTATCTCATGCACCCAAGCATTTATGCTTCTGCTTCCTAACAAAACTGCACCACCAGCACAAGCATCGCCCCCTCTAAAAAGTTTTCCTCTCTAAAAATACTCTCATTTGATGGAAACCCCCCAGCTGGGAGCAGCCAGCCTGTCTGGCAAGCAGCTGAGCTGACAGCAAATATTCTTTGCATTTCTGCAAAGAAACACTTCGGTACATTTTTAACTGTGAGTATCTGCCAGAGAAGCAGATGTTTCATGAAAACAAGTTGTTCAGAGGGGGAATAGAGACTTGGGTGTAGCTTCAGAGCTGGTTTAAGCTGATGCAAGCCCTGCTGCCTCCAAAGAGAAGGTTCCCAGCCCTGCCCACAAAGCCCTGCCTGCACCCAGCACCCTGCCAGCTGCAGAGGGGACCCAAACCAGATGGGGAAAAAACTTGAGGGAGGGACAGCAGAATCAGATTTTACAGTCCTGGTCCCAGAATTTCATTTTTGTAAAAATTATCTTTACTATAACTAGTATCCCTATAATGGTCATTTCATATCATGGCTCCTAAGATTTTTATAAAGATATCACAGGTCTCTTCATAGAGTAAGGAACAACATCTATGTTCTGGTCAAATTTTAGCTCACACGTCGCCTGTTTTCAGTTCCCCTTATAGTTTCAGGGGGTTACAGCACTTTTCATTTGTCCTAAACCACTGCAGAAGTACAGTTACTTATCTAGGGCAGCTATCTGCTGTTAAAACCTCATTTCAGCCTTGGGCCAGCTGCAATGCACGAGGCTGCATGGGTTAAATTTGGCATCAAAAGAAATCCCAAAAAGCAAAAAAGCAGTTCTTCAGTAGAAGCTTTCTGCTCTAGGTCTCCTACCACTGCAGGGACATTACTCAAACAGCTTACTTAAAAGCCTGAAATCTGAAAAAACAATACAAAAAATGTGTTCCAGGAGCAGAGTCTCTGAGATTTATTATTTAGAGCTGATGCAGCAAGTGGTACCTTGAGGACTAAAGCAAGCAGGCCTCCACAAAACCAAACATTTAATGTGTGCGCATGCACGCACATGCAAAGACCGTGCCGGTCACAGCAACTCTCTAGCCCAGATAAATCGTGTCTTCACCTCTGCTCCCAGCTCAGCTATTCCCCACCTCCAGCCACACGGGTTAATACATTATTGCAGAGATTTACTGATAGAGATTTGCGTTTGGAGGGAAGGTGAAGGCACAACTGCAGCTTCTGCAGCACCAATATTCACCCTCTTCGTGTTGTCGATGTTCAACAACTCTACGACGTAGCCCAAGAACTCCCAAAGAATGGTGCTTTTGCTCAAAAATACGTTCCCATCACAAACGTGATCTCTCGGGGCTTTTCCAAGATAAACATTGCTGTGTCATATACAATATAACAGAGATTTTCCTTTACGACTGCTGATCTCCTGGCAGCAGCCTACTGAAGTTTTGACCTCTTTGGGACTAATATTAGAAACCAGAAAGTTGCTTCCTTTTGTTTTCTTAAAACAAACGGTAGCCAGTCTTCCATAGGCACCGATGCTGACATGACGTGTGCAGCCGGGGCAATGCCGTCACTGCCCGGCAAGGGACCTTCTCACGGCTGCACGTGCACGGGAACACAACTTGGCACGTCAGCACCATGTTTGTGACCGTTTGTTTTTATTCCTTAGCAACAGAGCAGCTCTTGGGGTTGGGTTTTGGGTTTGGTGGGGCTCTTTTTTTGTGCGTTGAATCTATATTTGGCACCCTGGGGAAATTCCTGAACGGAAGACAGAAATTTTTAAAAGAGAGGGTAAATGCTGATACTGGAACTTTGCTGACAGTAACATCCCCCCCAGGCTCCCGGTTAGTGTCAAGTGCTCAGACCTGGACCCACCAGGAACTCACATGGACCAGGCAGCAAGAGTCACATCCATCACATTTTCTGCCTTTGCAAAACCTTGCCCTGGCATAAGAATAAGAAAAGATTTATCGGCTCAAAGTCTGTAGGCCATTTGTATCATGTTATAGCAGCCTTCCAGTACCTAAAGGGGCTACAGGAGAGATGGGGAGGCACTCTTGATCAGGGAGTGGAGTGAGAGGACAAGGGGTAATGGGTATAAACTGAAAGAGGGTAGATTTAGATTAGATGTTAAGAAGAAATTTTTTGCCGTTGAGGGTGGTGAGGCAGTGTCCCAGGTTGCCCAGAGAAGCTGTGGATGCCCCATCCCTGGAGGGGTTCAAGGCCAGGATGGATGAGGCTTTGAGCAACCTGGGCTAGTGGAGGGTGTCCCTGCCCATGGCAGGGGGGGTGGGACTAGATGATCTTTAAGATCTCTTCCAACCCAAACCATTCTGTTATTCTATGTGTAAACCAACACCTCCAAGGCTCAAGGCTCCGAACTTCCTCACTGTTCAGCAGCACTCAGGGGTCCCATGATGGTTTTTGTCCTGTGGGAGTGAGAACCCCTCAGTAACAGCACTGTCTCAAAGAGCAAAGAGACCTCAGTACAATACAGGAATTCTGAACTAAGACACCATTCTTACTATGAATCATGGAAATATCAATACCCCCCAGCTCTCTACAGCTTCCAAGCAAACATGCAAATTAAATCCTGCCTGAGCTACATGAGAAAAACAAATAACACCTTACGTTTTCCAACTCTGGTAGCAACATGGCCTTAAAAAATAAGATTTAATCATAGGAGGGATAGAGAAATCACATGGCTCAGCAGTTTCATTGGTTGTCATGGCAAATGAAAATCCCTGAATCTCTGACTTGTGTGTTTTAGAGAAAAGGAGACAACAAAACTGCCCTTTTTTTTATGACTAGAAAGGAATGTTTTCCTAATAATCGCTCATGAACCCACTGCACACCATATATAAACAGCTGCTCCTTCCCAGGGAAAATGTTTGCTGTTTCTTACAGAGCAGCTCTCAGGGATCCAGGGAATTCAGCCCTCGCAGACATTCAGGCACGGGGAATGAGAATCATGTGCTTTTAAATGTGGTGACTTCTTGCCTGCCAAAGGGAGCCTGAACTAGCTGGGGGGGAGATCTCAGCTCCATGACAGCTCCATCGCTGGCTCCCCAGGCCGGCTGCCAGCACGGCACAGCCAGGGGAACCTGGCAGCGGCACAAGTCCCCTCCCCTGCTCCCACGCTCAGCATCACCACACTATTTCTTGCCACGTGTGCGCTAACAGAAGCTTCTTCATGTGTTCTCAAAGGAAGCCAAAACCATGAGTATTTGTGAGAGTTTTAACGTGCCAGACAGGTTGCAGCAAAGACATCCCAGCGCTTCCTCCAGCATGTGCAATCCAGAGCACCTTGCACCCTGCCCACACAACCAGCACCCCACACCTTCATTACAGCAGATCTTCTGAATATAGGCAGGAGATAATTTGGCTGTAACCTCAAGAGAAGGTCCCCAGAGAGCCTGCTCCTTCCGGCCATGCTGCCTTTTGGTTTTGGCTGCACACAAGCCTGGGAGGTTGGGGATATCCACATGGCAGATGTACATCGCTCATCTCACCACCCAGTCTTACTTGGTTGGTTTTGTCTCCAGCCCTTTCCCTCATGGAAATCTTTCTCTTCACTCCTGGGCTCCAACACAAGGTCTTTTGTCTAGAAGGAATAACAGGACCCTAAGGAATAATGTTTATTTTACGATGTTGTAAGCGATGCTCCTCTGTGGGTTAGGTTTTTTTCTGCCACCCCCATCCACCGTGATTGCACAGGGGGGACCAAAAGTTACACAACCACACACGAGGGGCTGGCTGGAAAGCAGCCCCTTCTTGAATGAAAGCCACAAGCTTTCCTTCCCTTATATTCCCCAAAAAGCAGCTGTGTATGAAACCACACCATCGCGCTCCAACGCTGGCTGCATACGTACACCGCGGGCCATATCTGACCAAAGTCACTGGCATCAGCGCACGTTTGAGAGCCTTCATCGCAACCACAAAACAAACTGGACTGTGCTCCTCCCCAGACTTCAGCCACAAAACTGAGCCACAATCAGGGCCATCCATACAAATTAAAGGCAACGGAATATAACAAGGATAACTGATTTGGATCCTATATCTTTTGGATATAAGGAGGAAGGAAGGAGATTCATCATCACCCTCCCTCGCTGGGAGGACTATGAGCAAGACACCCGCCTTCTCATTTACAGCCTGCACATACCAAAAGAGATCACTTTGTATCAAGCATGAGACAAACAGATTTCCACAAAAACTTTTCAGCTCAAACACTGAATTGTATCACAAGCCTCATACATTAGCCCTTACCCACACCACAGAGCTGAAATGCTGAGGCTGCTGAAGTTACTGGAAATGCAATCACAACCCAGGGGACGAAGGAACTTGGCTCTTTCACTGAAGCAATAAGCCAAGACCACAGAAAATGGGATTTTTCCACGCAGGACTCCAGCCAGAGTGCCCCTCGGCACGCCGGTCCCGCAGCATCCCCTCCCTGCAAGGGTTGCTGGCTCGCACACTCAGTCCTGCAGCAGTTCGGGGTCCGGAGCATTTCTGGATTGCTGGGCACGTGGGTGGATGCAGGGAGGATGGACGAGGGAGAAAGCATAAGCCAAAGAGGAATTAAAAGACAGCCTAAGAAAAAGGAAACCAGAAAGAAAACCAAAACCAAGCAAGAATAATTCTCTTTAAGGTATTACAGCAGAGCAGGCTGACACTGTTGGAGACCACACAGTGTTTAAGTTGAAGCAATGTGACAGAGCAAACGTTTTTCATCCTGACTAGGAGACTTTGTCCTGAGGCTAATGCCAGCTGGTTACACTCAGGTGTTCAAGATCTTGACACATAATCCTGAAAAAAGGTGTTTCAGTTACAAAAGAGACTGCATTAGCAGTTTCTTAAATATATATACTTTGACATTTTTCTTTAGGATACAGCTTATCAAAGGAGATGGCACGAGCCAGACAGACTGTGCTTATGGGGGTAAGGAACACCTCACATTTGTTCATCCCTTGCGTCTCCCCAATTTTACCCAAAACCATTCGGACTGCCACCACTTGTTCTTTAACAAAATAGGCAGTCTACCCAAAAACACTACTTGTAATACAAAACTCAATATAAGGTTTTTTCATTTAGTAAAAGACAAAATTCCCTCTATCTTCCAGTTTGCCGTTTATCCCACCAAACGCAAGTGCAGCCTTGCTGCTGCCCCGCAGCGCAGCACGCTCCTGGTCAAATATAGAACAATGTACAAGCACCAGCTCCTATTGCACAGCAAATTGTCATTAGTTATAAACAGATTTCATACCAATTGAGCCCATCTAAAGCAAAGAAAGGACTTCTAGAGAAGTTCTGGATTTATTTCTTGTCTGTTCTATATGTATTTCTATATTACATGTGACAGAAATTGGATATCCAGGACTGTACCACAAATCAGAGAACAAACAGATGATTTTTTTTTTTTTGGTGCATATTTATCCTCTCAGCAGGGGGAAAAAAAAGGTAAAAACAAAGACTAGAAGTCAGAATATAAGATGACTTTTTGGCTTGCAGGACAGGTCCTACATGGCACTTTAGATTTTGTTCTTCCCCACGCGACAGTCCCTATGTGCGTTGCCCTGAAGTGGCCCTGCAAGACCAAACCCACCCATCCCGCAAAGCTCTGTGCAAGGCTTTTGCAGAAGCATTATCTTAAGACTTAACTTTGAAAGCAGATTTACAAAGTCACTGGTTTTCTCTCTGAAAACAGAGGGTTTGCAACGACTTGCACAACTTCAGAGCAGTGAAGTAACTCCAGCAAGAACAAGCAAATTCCAGCTTTGAGCCACCTTTTCAAACCACCCGGTTCTCCAATCTATTTAGGTTCTCTCCAGAGGAAGAGAAATCTTCACTGTTAATGTGTGCTGCTGCTCCCTGGTAGCATAAGCACCTCAGAGTCTCTGCAATAGTCACGTGCAGAACAATTTAAATTGAGCCAACTTCAACAACTGGATACGTGTACAATAAAAAAGCAGAAGAGAAGCTGCTGTGGTGGTAAAGAATCCAGGCAAGGTAACAAGACTTGCAAAACTGGCTTCATCTGGACTGGGGTATTTGCTTAGCTGGCAGTACTCTGAATTGCTACACGTGATATGGTGAAAGGAAACATGTTATAGTTGTAAAAATCTAGGCTTAAAGGAAAAAAAAAAAGTTGTTTAAAGAAACTGTGAGGCACTTTCAGGTTAAGATTATAAAAAGAAGAAATAAAAATTACAGGGTGAAAATACAGGGAAAAGAGCTAGCACAGAGGGATATGGGATGAGTCCAGGGTAAGGATGTCCAGGCGGATGCTGCTGGAGCACCAAGGCAAGAGCCCGGCCAGCAGCACTGCGGAGAGGAGCATCCGTGCCCAGCCCAGCAAAAGGGCAGGAGAAAGGCAGCCCAGAGGGGATGGTGGGAAGAACAAACTGCCAAAAAATGATCCCTAACCCTGGAAGTACACCCACCAGCTACGTCCAGAGACAAACTCAAAAGCTTTAGGGTTAGCTCTGCCAAAAGCTAGAAAACACTCCGTTTTTAAAATTGCAAAGGAGAGGCATATTCTCATGAGAGCGTGTGTTGGATCTGGGAACCTGAATTCAAACACTGAGCACAAATGGGGACTGAGCACAAATCTCAGCACCAGCCTGAGCAGCAGTCACTACAACCCCGGCTAACACATCCCTCTGTAATAAAACACACACTTGTAAGACATAAATAGGCTTTCAATTCACTGTCAAAAGCACAAAACAACTCAAAACAACCCGGGAAAATTAGGTGTTAAGTGTCAAGTATCCCATTTGTGGTGCAATACAAGGGGACAGGTCTGAGTATTGTTTTGGCACAGAAATGCAGGTTGGCTTGTGACAAAGACAAGTGCTCCACACACACACAAAAAAAAGTCTTCATAGCCTTTGGAGTGAAGAACTTCACCTCCAGTGGAGAAATCCAAGTTTTTGCTGCAGGCTCACTAATCCCCTGCTTTGGTTCACAGCTCTATTTCTGCTGCTCTGCAGTAGCCTCACATACTGCCCAGAGTTACAGCTGGCAGCTCCAACTTCTCACTTCAACTGGTTTGAGTTTCTTTTCTTGGCAACTAATAACCTCTCATCCCCCTCCCACTAAACCGTGTAAGCACCAAGAGAGACTTCCCAGGTACAACACAAGAGATGCAGATAATGAGGATCACACAGAAAGCACCACGTTTGCCTTTCTTTGTACATTTATTACACTTAAACAGACAGTGCAGACAGTGCTCTTTGAAGCAGGTCTCTGTCCTCTCACATCTCCCCCAAAGCCAGCAAAATAAGGTCTGAGCATGGTCACAAACATCCTCCCCTTCACCCTCAGCACAAATGCACTCCTGGGACAGATCCAGAGCCTGTCTGTGATGAGCACATAGGGGTTAGGAAGCCACGATTGAATATATAATCATGTATCAAGTTAAATTATTCATTCATGATGCTGTTACAACAACCAACAATTCGAACATTAAACTAACTCAAACATTGTCTCTGTTATTTAAAAGCAGAAGAGTGTTACAGACCCTACCCATGGGGCTTCTCTGCTTTGGCCGCTCCTCAGACTACTCTTCTTCCTTCTGATATTTGCTACTTTTTGGTACCTCAGTGTGCATTATATGAGTTTTCTTTACACCAGGTTGTTCAGAAGGTTGTATGGACTCCAATAACAGAAGTAGGATTTGTGCTTTGAGAGAATATATTACAATTTTTTGGTCTATCACATGGAAAGAGGCCTGGGGCACTTCTAAAAGGTCAGAGTTAAACTCAAAAGCTTCACTCAACATTTAACTATTGCACTGAGAGAGCCTCCAAGGACATTTTTCCACCACAAGCACACCCACCCATATGGACATCCTTTACATTTGAAAGGGTGAGCAAGTTGTGCATAAACAATATGTACATTTTTCCCCTTTCCTTATCATCAAGAGTAACTTCAAATCTGTATCATGGTAACACTTAAACCCAGGCCAGGCTGATGGTCTCACTGTAGCCTGTACTACACAAAAATCACTTACAAAGTGTTATTGTCCATCTCTGAGCACTCTGTACCCACAGGCAAGATAGGAAAAAAGTAACAGATCAAGTGATTTGCCCAAGGTCAGAAATTCGGGAGTAGCCCCATGTAACCAGACCTAAGCCTCATGCTCTCTTTGTTGGACTATTTTACCTCTCCATCCTCCTTCCCCTCTGCCACCCGCAACTCTGCTTTGCTTTTCTTTACTATATCCTTGATCTCTCTTCTTTTCATTCTGCGGTCTTGATACCTGCCTTCCTCTGCCCTGGTATCATGTTCTCTATATGCATTTCTGTCTTTGCAAAGACAGCTATGATAGGGCTGGTATTTTTCCTCTGGAAACAGTTTCTGGGCTGTATTCAGGAAATTTCCCCTTTTAATTAATAAGTTTTATACAAAAGTTACAGCTACCAAAATAGAGAAGATAATTCTTTCTTCTAGCTTCTCCTCAGTGCTGGAGGACAGGTCACCCATGACGGCAGAGTCTTCCTTGGCATCTCCACTGTTTCTCCATGCGGACAAGCCACATCACACTGCTCTGCAACTGCCCCCGTTCTCCCCTAGCCACTAATGCCTTAGTGCCACCTCAATCCCCAGACTCCAGCAGAACATTTTCTATCCCAATTTAATGTTCTGCACGCAGCAATTGAACTGGTAACACTGTGAATGGCAAGAAAATACTACTTTTCCCTGTGCTGCAGGCTGGAAGACTCCTGGACAGCCAAAGCAGCTCTGAAGCTCCAATAGCTCCAGGAAGCTTTCCAGCTTCAAACAGATATCATCCACCTCTTCTTAAACTCTCTCTTCCCTTTGCTTCAGAGAGCAGCTCTTCCCTCCCCAGGCAAAGCCTCACCAACTTTGCTCTTCACACAGGTCACACACGTGAATGAAGAACTGGCTCAATCTCTGGCGGCAAGAGCTCTGTCCTGCAGAAGTACAAGTAGTGTATCAGTGAAGCCTTCAAAAATTAAAAAAAAATAAGTATCTTCAGGATTAAAACAACCCAGTATCCCTCACATCTCAGTTACTGCGATTGTCCCTCTCTGGCCTTGGATCACTGGCATACCCATTAAAAAAAAATATCCCGTTAAAGGACAATTTTCCCAGTTTGCCTGATTTGCATCTTCAGAGTTTCCCCATTGCTCTTCCTTCCATGACTCCCTAACTCCTTGTTATTATGTTTTACATTTATTTTACAGCTTAGGCTACATCCCACTAATTATCCTCAATGCAAAAGCCACCATGTCAACCACGCTCTCCCTCATGAACGGTCAGATTTCCCTGCAAACACCCACCCAGCTGCCTCCTGCTCAACAATACTGCTGTTACCTGGCCTTTCCCTGCCTGTTTGTGACCATAACCTGTTGTCACCCACCAGAAAGCACTGAGCTCTGCCAGGTGGAAACAGGCTGAAAGAGTTGGGGTTGTTCAGCCTGGAGAAGAGAAGGCTCTGGTGAGACCTTACAGCAGCCTGCCAGTGCTGAAAGGGGGCTACAGGAAAGATGGGGAGGCTCTTGATCAGGGAGTGTAGCGGTAGTACGAGAGGGTAATGGTTTTAAGCTGAAAGAGGGTAGATTTAGATTAGATATAATGAAGAAATTCTTTACTGTGAGGGTGGTGAGGCAGTGGCCCAGGTTGCCCAGAGAAGCTGTGGATGCCCCATCCCTGGAGGGGTTCAAGGCCAGGCTGGATGAGGCTTTGAGCACCCTGGGCTAGTGGGAGGTGTCCCTGCCCATGGCAGAGGGGTTGGACCTAGTGATCTTCAAGGTGCCTTCCAACCCAAACCATTCTGTGATTCTATGGAGCTGTGTTTTACATTCACACAGTTATTTGGGACACAATGATGGCCCACAGGATGCTGCAGCAACGCGCGGCAGCAAGAGACAAAAGAAGGGATCCTCCTTGGTGGGCCACCTTTAACCTAAAGCAGCAAGTCTCTCCTCTTGAGGCTCATCCAACTGTTCCTACATACAAATGCCAGCCTGTTACTCCCATACCACTTATTTTCCTCCAGGTCTGATTCACAGAGAACGGCAATCCCTCCTAGCTCCATCAGGCCAAGATGCTGATGGCAAGTTGAAAGCACGTGGCTCACGTTTCCTGTGAACAGCAGGAGAGCAGGGAATTATGAGGAAGGATTTGAAGTGACATAAGATGTGGTTTTGATATTTACAGGCATTTGTCTGACTGTTCAGAGGAAGGCCCTCCTATGCAAAAGCAGAAGTGCGATGGAGAGGATCTTCACTTTCCTAGGAAAAAGCCAAAATAGTCATTATGAGCTTGTCCTGTGCAAGAGGACAAATGCCCCCAGTCACAGAGAGGCACACCGGGAACCACTTCATGGCTAGGATAAAGTGACAGATGTTCCTTTTTAAAAACAGAAGCTGGAAAGTAAAAAGTCAGAGCTTTGGACAAAACCCTCAAATGCCAAACAAGCTTCACAGAACAGCCAGCAATCGGTCCCTCAGCTCCTGAGAACAGCCCACGCTCCCAGCAACGTGCACCTCTCACATATGAGAGAAATCCTGCTAGTTTCAGGGTACAACTTTACAGTGTATGTCACAACACATATTAAGATTCAATTAATACATCCTCCCTTTAAAAAGGGCACACAAATTACAACGCTTTCCTTCCCAGGAGAAGATGGATGCTGACTGCAGGAAGGTGTTTCTCCGTACCAATTCTCTTTCTAAATCATACCAATTGCCTTGTCCCTTTCAAAGGTGCATTTGCAATATCAGAAGAAAAAAGACCCTTACGATTACCAGCATCTGAACCACTAGCCATTAAAGTTGTTTGCATCCTGGATATGTTATTTTTTTTTCTGTATAGCACTGCTTGAACCCCCTTAACACCTTCTCAAAGTGCCATTAACATGCAAATGGAAAGTTCACACTCTTCCTTTGTGCCATCCTGTTTGAGATGGTACACAAGCAAAGTCACAAGCAAAGGTAATGAAAGGATCAAAACAAGACAGGATGGTTACACATGTCACAACAATGCTTGCAAATCAGCCTCTCCTCTAATTACCACAGTATTTCCAGGAGGAATCGATTACAGCAATATGGATGAATGGGATCCTAAAACTGACAAATGTACTGGATTAAACATTAATACAGTCATATATATTTAACAGAGGGTGGAGCCTCGCAAAATACAGAATTGATGGGGTTTTAAATGCCTAGAAAGTCCAGAATGCTGGACACAGAGACTTTAAAATACTCCCAGCAACACAACATACCAAAAATATAAATTCATCCATCAGGTTATAATTACAATAAAAACAAAAAACAGTGTAAAGATTGGTGTAAGCATGCAGCCAGGCAGGAAGCCAAGACTCAAACTGTTCTCTGTTGACTGCTGAGGTCTCCATTAGCCCAGGGTGCTCCAAACAGAAATACTGGTTTGCTCAGACCAAGCCTAAAGATGATACACTGCAACCTCTTCTCCATACTGGGCAAGCTTTGGATGCACATTGCCAAACAAGTATCTGCATTCAACAAGCTCCTCTCTCCCTAAAGAGTTATACACACTTTAATACCATTTCCTAAGGAAAACAAGCTTTTGCAATCATCTAGGCTGGCCAAGAGGCTCAAAAGTTACTGAAGGAAAGCCTGTTTTGGCAAAATTACAAAGAAAATACAATTTCTCCAATTTCTGTGACCAACAGGCAGCTGGGATGAGCCCCAAAACAGCATCCCCACTGCAAGTAAGATGGGCTGACCCTTATCCTTGCATTTTTGTTTGTCTGCAGCTGGCTGGTTGCTCAGGACACGAATGCCTGTCCCCCAAGAGCACATGTAGCAGCCAGGCATTTCTCCTCCAGATGTTCCTGTTGTAGCTTCCAATTGTGAACACTCATTTGTGTTACCCAATTTCTGGACCTCTGTCTTGTTTTTCAGTGGTTCTGAGCCCTTGAAGCTTCAGCACTCAGCTACCAGAGCTGAAAGCGCTCAAAACCTCTACAAAATGTGTTCCTGCGTGGGACACAAAAGCTGATGAACCTCTTGTTAATAAATGACTTGACAAATTGAGCCTTGTGTCTAGTCCATTAAAGAAGCAATGTGTGATAGTGGTCTGGCAGATTACACCCCACTCAGTGGCAATGTTTTGTTTTACCTCCCTTTGAGGAGCTACGACATCCAACTCAGCCTTATACAAGGTCTGGCCTCCCTGTCAAACTGTGAGACAAGCATCTCAGAGCATTTCTGAATCTACCATCTCTCTCCGGTGATGGTATCTGGGACCTACAACAACAACAACAACAATTTTAGACAACCTAATTCAGGTGCCTACAATTCAGGGGAGAAGCCAAGGCTCCATTGTTTAGTGAACAAACCCAACAGAACAGAACAAATTCCAACATCTTTGCAGAAGTATTTACACTTTCTGAAAGGATTTAGGGTTAATGGGACTTCAGTCTGAGAGCATCATAAAATCACAGAATAGTTTGGGTTGGAAGGGACCTTAAAGATCATTGAGTTCCAACCCCCCTGCCATGGGCAGGGACACCTCCCACCAGCCCAGGTTGCTCAAAGCCTCATCCAGCCTGGCCTTGAACCCCTCCAGGGATGGGGCATCCACAGCTTCTCTGGGCAACCGCCTCACCACCCTCACAGGAAAGAAATTTTTTCCCAGTATCTAGTCTAAATCTGCCCTCTTCCAATTTAAATCCATTAACCCTGCTCCTGTCACTGCATGCCCTTTTAAAAAGTCCCTCCCCATCTCTCCTGTAGCCCCCTTCAGGTACTGGAAGGCTGACAGTTATCGGGGTTGTACTTTCCAAGACTTTTGGACATACAGAGCAAATTCCAAGTAAATGTGCTGTTTGCTTCCATAAGAGAAGGACATTACACAGTCATACCAGCCTGAGACACCACCGAAATCACATTGTTGCACCACAGTATTTGAATGAAGATGTCCAGAAATGCAAGAAAAACCCCTGGAAGGTAGCAGGGCTCTTTCTGCTCAGCTGGAATTGAACCAATACCACAGCGCTGTGGGACTGCAACAAAAACGCTGCATTTCACATGAGAGTCACTTGATCTCTGGGAATTGCTGGTCACATCAAAGCTAAAAATCACAATTCAAGTAGTGTCATTCTGTCTTCCTCTTTCTCTGCCTGTGTCACCTCCACAGCTTGCAGTATTACTTCTCTTTTTTTTGCCATCCTCCCGCATGCGGCTGCCAGCTGCATCGCAATATCCATCACGCAGCACCTCGCTGATAGCTGGTGGCTGCTAAGGCAATATTTACACTATGGTTTGCATTACAGTTTATAAAATTCTTTGGAGCTCTTCCAAAGGAAAAGCCCTGTGTAAATTGAAGTCATTATTGTCATCTACAGGCTAAGTCCAGTTAAGAATTTGCTAGTGCTCGCTGTAGAGACTGCGGATGTTTGAAATACTGATCAACGTGCAGCAGAGTAATAAACTTCATTAACATTGCCCGTAACACTTTTCTTCAGCGGCATACAATAAATCAATAATGAATATTCAATGCATCCCTCTGAGGTTATCGCTATTTTACAGATGGAGGCAACCAAGAGACAGAAGCTTTAGAAGTGGCTTGCCTATAAACACAAAACACATGCAGAACTCAATTGTTTTGCCTTCCAAGTCCAAAATACATCTTTCTAGACAAAACTACAAATTATATACATTGATTTGCACTGAAATTAAGGAGACTGTCATTCCTCAAAATCACTAATGGCTATTTCCACCCCCCAGAAGTTACAGCGCTGGTCACTCACATTGCAGCAATCCCTACAGACTGCAGAGAACTGCAGATGCTCACTGGATGGACAAGGTGGGAACTAACAGATAGAAGCCCCATCCCAAAGACCTTATCATGGAGAATAAAATCCAATCTCTACATAAATATAGGAGTGGTCAAAAAGAGATGAATGAATCAAAAACTGCATGAGAGGCTGAACTGGGAACAGACCAGTCCGCCAGAGTCTCAGACACACATAACTAAGCATCACCCAGGAGATATTTTTAAAGCCCTCTTCTGTATCTCCGAGAACTGATGTCATCAAGCAAAATGAGGAATATTGTGAAAGATGTGTTAACAGGATGGAAAGAATTTTTATGCAGCTTCACACATTTTCCAGCAAGGAGTCTGACATTTAAGCAGGATGGACTGGTTACTAATGGCTACTCTACGAACTGATGCAACACGCTCACCGCCACAGTGACTGACAGCTGCAGTAAACAAACAATATTTCACGCCAGGTTTTTCCTCCCTGTGGCAACAGCTTTTGTAAAACTGCAGAACTTAATGAGACACTTTAATATTTATTCCACAATCAGCCTCCTTTATTCTAACAGAATTAGCCTCAGCCCACAATGAATATTTTCCTTGGTTATTTTGTTATGCAAGTCAATATTCAATTTATTTTAAATTTCTTCAGTTCTGCATTTCTAACTAGGGGGTATTTTTTTTAAAGATGCTTTTATTATTATTATTGTTGAATACCAGCTAACCATCTGCATAGCTGCAAAGTGAACCAGCCTGTGGACACCACAAAAAAATTAGCCTAGCAAAAAAAAAAAAGAATAATTTTAAGATTGGCTTGAACCAAGAAGCTTCCCAATCCAAAGGCACAACAGGCTAGAGACAACACTGATATAAAAGGGATGGCCATTGACAAAAGGCTGAAGGTTTACGATGAGTAAGGTGAAGTTACTAATGATGGAAGTACAAATGTCTCCAGCCATGCAGCAGCTTGAGAAGGAACTTTAAAAGTTCCCAGTACTACATTCATTCCTGCAGTAGAAAGTTCATGAATGGCCCATAATAACCATGTATAATGGCACAGGACAGGGGAATCTCGAGCATCTACAGGGATGTCCAATGTGACCCAGCAGACACTCCTCCCAGGCCATGTGTTTGAAGACACTTCTGTCAACGCTTCCTGGTGACATACAGGGACCAGCTACCTTCACAGCTAAGTGCCAGTGCACCAAGACACAGTTTTCCTGCAGAACTGTGACAACAGAACTGCTACTTAAAAAAGGAAAGAGATTTCCTACTAGAGGGAAACAATCCACATTAACAAAAGTAGTTTCCAAGGTTTCCGGACACAATGGAAATACTGAGAAGTACCTCAGGATCACTGTATGGCTATATTTAAGTTTGTTTTCCAGTTTTGGGGGAGGCAAAAGAGTTCAGAATTTGGGGTTAGCAACTGTTTGCTAAAAGACACAGTTTGTTTCTGCATCAAACACACACCACACCCCTACAAGAGATGGTCAGCGCACGACAAAACCCAACAGCAGGTCACAACACAAGAGGAAACCTCATTCCTACAGCTACCACAAAGCAGCCTCCAGCCGAGCCGCACGCTCACGCCTCCCTCTCCTAAATAGGTCGAGCAGAAACCCTGGAGTTAATAGCTTGATTCTAGATGTTCCCCTTTGCCTGCTGAAATTAAAGAGTTAACAGGAACCTGGGTTTATTTGGGAGTTTTCTATGTGCACACACACACACCCATGCCGTTATCTATCCGGGTAAAATGCTGCTACCATATTTTAGAAATGTGAATACTGGCTGGCTTGAAAATGGGCACAGTTCCCTTTTTAGAAGGAACAAATTGTTCAGAACAAGGACAAATGCAATAGAGAAATCGGGCATCGACTTTGCTTCCGATGTTTCAAGCTTCTGGTACATACAGCTCAGATACCGTCTCTGCATTTTTTTTTAATAAACCCAACATTGTTCAAGGATCACCCCATAACTACCTAATGCTCTCAAGAGCAAATATTTACAGTGGGGATTTTTATATTATCAGATAGCTAAGAAATTAGAGGGTGCCACAATTTCCTGTTGGCTACAGACAGGAGACAAATCTTGCCTGGAATAATTGCAATGGTGCAGGTATTCACCTCACTTGAGCAGATTTTAGACAGAAAGCATGGAATTAGCTGCAAACTGTGTTTCAACCACCTCTTTAGAGCGAAAGCACTTTTCTGTAGTTATGCCATAGAAACAGGGATTACAGAGAAGAGGTGCAGAACCCAAACCCATCATCACACAGGCTGAACTTGCAGCTCCATCTCTGCTCAACCAGGATGTGGAACCCGATGCTGGAAACAGCCATCCTGGGGTCCTCAGCAGCCCGGAGATGTACAGAAATCCCAAACCTGCTCTTAGGCTCCTGTGAAAGCCACAGATTACTCCACTCTTCGCTGGGGTTTTAATTAAACTCATTACTGCAGTTAATCTGAGTTAATACCTTTTCTCCACAGGACACACAGCACCATGAGCTTCAGGGGAGATGCAAGACTGAAGAGGCTGGTGTTATTTCTCTTAATCTTTTTCCCGATTCACAAAAAATGGACTGATACCCCCACAGAATTTCAGGATGACAGAGAAAGGCTACCTGAGTCTTACTTCCAGATATTACTCATCTCAGGATGGAATAATCTGATTTCTCCAGAGCACCTAACAGGGATACCAAATGACTCAACCCCGCTTTTGTTTTTCAGGTATTTGAGATAACAGCTATAAAGCAAGAGAGAGAAAAAAAAAAAAAGATTTTTAAGTGGCAGTCACCTCCTCTCTTAGTTACTCAAGTTCAGTAGCCATTGTAATAAAGCTTGAATCTCCAGTGTTGGAGAAGATGGAATTTAAAACTCCCTTCTGCCAGCAGAAAGCAACAGGAAAATAAGACCACACAGCATGGAGACTCCTTAGGGGACTTCTTGAGGTCACTAACAAGAATTCATGTTGTCCAAGAAATAAATTTATACACAACTTTGTCTTACTATGTTTTTAAGAAAGGATGTTATTTTAAGTAAATATTCCCATGCTGCAGCCACGACTGTCATGAAAACACCACGCTTTAGACCCTGGAAGCATAAGAGATGCAACCACGGAGAACTTCTCACTAATTAGACATGAAGCTGGCTTCCCTTAAAAACTTGTTAGATAAAAAGCCTTGACTGATCTGTTTTCCATTATTCTGAGTTCAGGCAATGAAATTTAAATCACAGGGAAGTGCTAATGATTATTTTTCAAGTCAGCTTTTCATTACTGAAAGCATTCTCTGCAACACAGCAAACCCAAAATCTGGGGACGTTTAGAAACATGATTTCTTTCCTAACCCTGGCGATCCTGTTCATTTATTCTTTGACCACCAGCAAATCTGAACACTGGCATTCACCTCTCAACTTAAGATGTTGATCTTCACCCTGAATATGGATCTGAGATTTTCCTGGAGAACAGATTTTTCTGGATCTCCCACCACTTTTGTATGTATGGATGAATGGGTATTTGGAGCAAAAAAGACTGACTGTTGGAAACGCAAGTTGCTGTGCCTTAAGTTTCATCTGCTGCAGGGCAGACATAGGTGGGTTGGTTTGCTAATCAAATATACATTCTTCTGTCCACCCAACATCTTTAGTAACCTGTTCCCTATTGGCATCATGTCTTCTTCAGACTAGTCTCTGCTTACACCCATTCACAGCATTACCCAGATCCATTTGCAGTTGGGGAGTACCCAAGCTCCCAAAGGTTATTGCTGAACATCACTATACAGAGGAAAAGCAGAGGGAGAAGAGGAAGTGAGGTGGCTCCATTGGAGCAAGGAGAGATTTAGGAATATGGAAAATGAGCACAGAGAAAGCAGATGGGAACAAGGATGTCAGCAGTTCTCCTGAGATAGTACTGCCCTGGCAGTGACACCCCATGTGAAACATCCCGTATAACCCCAGACAGCTTTGGTGGAGGGCAACACAGCTGGAAGAGCAGGAAGAAATGTCCTGGGAGGAACAACTAAGGCCTCTGGGCTTGTCTACTTCGGAGAAAAGGAGGGTGAGGGCAACCTCACTGCTTTCTACAGGTTCCTCAGGAGAGAACGTAGAAAGAGAGGTGCTGAGCTCTTCTCCCTGGTGTCCAGCGATAGCACCCATGGGAATGGTTTCAAAGCTGCACCAGG
Source organism: Pterocles gutturalis (assembly GCF_000699245.1). Lineage (NCBI taxonomy): Eukaryota > Metazoa > Chordata > Aves > Pterocliformes > Pteroclidae > Pterocles > Pterocles gutturalis. Next base: position 5,287 of record NW_010128438.1, on the reverse strand, counting down.
GAGCTTTAGACTGGATGTTAGGAAGCATTTCTTTACCAAGAGGGTGGTCAAACACTGGAACAGGCTTCCTAGAGAGGTGGTCAATGCCCCAAGCCTGTCAGTGTTGCAGAGGCATTTGGACAATGGCCTTAACAACATGCTTTGACTTTTGGTCAGCCCTGAATTGGTCAGGCAGTTGGACTGGATGATCATTGTAGGTCGCTTCCAACTGAACCATTCTATTCTAACCACTTGATTACCCCAGAGAGGGATCCCATACTTCCACAGATAGGCAAGGGAGAAAACCCTCCTGTCAAAGCAGTAAGAGCT
>NW_010128438.1:0-4949 GCF_000699245.1 Pterocles gutturalis | reverse complement strand
GGTGGGGTGGGATGTGATGTGAGGGGCTCAGTCCAAAACACTCTGGAAAGCACATACAACTGATTGCTACTGTGACAGGCGAGAGTCTCATACGCAGTCAGATTCATTTTCTTTGGTGTTCCCAGCAAACTGGCATCAAGGCTCAGCACCAGCCCATAGGATGGTGGTTCTATGGCGATTCCCTTTTGAAAATAATAGGCTGGATTTATATAAGAAATACTCCCGCTTTAAATGCACACATGCTGCCCTTTGAGTAACTGACTTATTGCTCAGTCAAAAAAGCAGAACTGAGTTTTGGCTAAGTTCCTTGCAGACAAGCAACAGCCCAGTGCAGCAGTGGGTCAGGCTGCTGGGGCCATGCATTAAGTCCCTCTCTCCGTGGAGAGCACCTTTAACAGGACAGTTACTCAAGCACTGCTTGACTTCTGTACACTTTAGCATCTAACACCTTTTTTTTCTCCCCCCTTTTAAACTCACCGTGCAGGACACATCTTTAGAGAAACCATGTGCACACTCATCTTTTTTCACGCACAGCCTTTCCTCCCCTTCCCATTACTCTTTTCAAGGTCTGAAAGAAAACACTATTCAGATACTTAAAGGTTACAGTTAACTTTGAGTTCAGCAGTACCTAAAAGAAAGCATTTCTGCTAAAAGGCAAGAAAATAAACAGTGTGTCCTGGGATCTTTAAAAGGACAGTAGCAGATTTCTGGGAGGCTCTAGCTACATGAAGAAATGGAAGACCTTACTGAAGGCTTTCTCCTCTGTTTGTACAAATATTCCCTAATTATGTCAGGAAACTAACAGCTAGGTTAGTTTAAACAGGTGGTTTAAATTTTGCCGTAAGTATATTAGGGAGCAGCGCACCTCTGCACGCAGAGAGAAGCGCAGCGTGGCGAGAGCCGTAACTCCAGGCGAGGTGAGATGACAAATAGCAATTAAGTCTCAAGCTGTTCACAACCTAAATATCTATCCTCAGCCCAATGCAACAAACCTCTCTAATGATTTTTATCTACGCAAGGTGAAATCAAATGACACTAACACAAATCTCACTAATTCCTTATTCAGGGCCAATGGTTAACAGCATGGATTAGTTATGAAACTACTGTAACAGTGACAGACTTTAATGTGGCCTTGACTCTGTTTAAATACTGACAATGATTGTAAGGGACAAGTTCATCCTTTTTCTGCCCTAATTATTTCAACATATTAGCACCTGATGAATATTTGACTCAATTCCCCAAGCTGAAATCCATGATTTAAGCACAGGCCAACCAAGAGGCACCAGGGTTATATGACAAACATGACAGATCAGTTGTTTCACGCTGTAAGAGAGCCATTAGAAACAAAATGAGGATTTAGTTAGTTATTGACGGAATCACAGGGAGGGGGCAGGAAGCTAAATGACTTGCCACAGAATGAAATTACGGAAACTGGAGAGTCAATCAAAATACTGCCTTAGGTCATCTCATCACCTACAGCCAAAAGAAGGCTGTTGCTGAGCATCTCTGCCCCAGGGGTTTATGGTTTTGGTGTCGGAAACCCATCTGTAATATAGATTATTTTGTTGTCTCCTACATCTCCTGCTGTGAAGTCTTGCAAGCACGCATGTGAGCCTCCTGGTACAAAGAGCCTCATCACTGCAAGGTATTGCCACCCTGTGCCACCTTCTGCACTCATCCCATGCCAGCCGCACTATTGCAATTAACCTCTTGAACTTCTGCGTTGCCTGGGTGGTTCTTTGGCAATACACACAAACTAGCTCCTAGCACATTCCCCACTCCTCTTTCTGTACTTGCCAAGAGCAAGGCTTGCACTCAAACTGTTGGTCCTGCTCAAAAAAAAAAAAAAATTTTTTTTTTCATTTGAAAGTAAATTTATCTAATTACAAGCTATTACCATTTCTTGTTCATCAAAATTTTAGGTAAAACTAAGAAAAAGCCAACAGCCCCATACACCACCAACAAAAAAACCCAGCTGCAGATACACCTGTCTGGGACACACTACAAAACTCATAGCAAGAGCCTCAATTTGCTGACTGATAGATACCAGGTTGGCTATCTCAGCACTGACCGAATGAGGGCAGCTCCAGAGTTAAAACCAGGAGCTCTGCAGCTTGAGTTAGAGAGCCCCAATGCTCCAGCTCAACATCTACCGCCGGCAGCTGGGCCTGGGAAGGAAGAGAGCACACCACATAGATCTGCTAACTCAGGAACCCTCTTTCACTAGAACGCAACAAACGGAGGTTCAATTTGCTCACAGACACCTTTCTCCCCCCTCACCTTCCCTCCCCATGCCTGTTTGGGAACCGACTGCTCAGTTCCTCCCTGAACAGCCTTTCCATTCATCCCCTCTCCCTCCAGAAACTCCTGTTGCCTCACCAGACCCCAACTCCAGGCTACAAAAATCACTGTCCTCTTACACCTCAGCTCTGGAGCAAAAAGGAAAGCGAAGCTTGAGACAGCAAGTCTTGCCCAGCTCTGTTTCTTTGCAGTTCCCCTCATCTCATCAGTCTTTGGGTCCCCCCCATACCTCAGGTGGGGAGACATCCAAGCATCCCAGGGCAGCTTGAACCTCTTCTTACAACAGTTCTGGGATGGGCAATGTAATACAGCGCAGGGCACGCAGGTGATGCTGATAAAGCCAGCTTGTGAAGATGTGATTTCTGGCTTTACTAAGAAGCCGATCAATGGCATCAATTTGATTAAGAACAGGACTAAAATACAATAAAACTGTACAGAGTATGACCACGAGATGACCTAGCCCTGAATTCCCTTTCAGAAACCGGATGCTAGGAAGAAATTGGGGAAAAAGTAAAAGACCAGGGAAAATATTTAGTGCTGCTTTCCTGGGATATTCTCTGCTTCCAGCAATTGGCATCTCAGGGACTTCTTGAATCATATACCGCATTTAGACCTTTGCAGGATCAGGACTCAAATTACTCAAGAGGAAGGGCCCTTTAGCTCATCTCTGCTTTTTCACAGCAATCACTCATCTATTGGGTGATTTTCAGCTTTTGGCCCATTTTCATGTGTCTACATTTCTGCTGCTGCAAGGCAAAATTTCATCTTTATTAACAGTGTCGATTTCTGAGGTATATTTTTAATCCACTTCTTGCTGTAGCATAATGTAGCTTGAAAATGCTAGCACGCATTGCCACAAGTATTTCTAAATTCAACAAATGTAATAAATTTGGAAAAAAATAACAAAACAAGCATAAATACCAATACATATTTGTAAGGATAGATATAAATAAAAAGATGAAAGCAGAATCAAAAAAACCTGCATTAGTTAAATACAAAACCCCTGGCCACAGATTCCTTGCTTGTTCCCCCCAGCTTCTGTATCAATATTTCCCAGAACAATTCCCAGGCTACACTTTTAAATTATCACTTCATTTCCAGTGCCTTCTCTCCATAACTGACAAAATCACTGCTGTAAAACTTCTCCTTTTACAGCCAAGATGGGAAAGCCTCTATTAGATTACTCCTTTCCTCCCCTGTAAAATAAAGGCGAAAATGCCATTCCAGGAAATAAAAAATGTTAAAAAAAGACCAACTGAACAAAGCCAACTCCTCCATGCAGTGTTGTTCCTCCCCTTTGAGTCAGTAACAAAGAGGAAGGAAGGAAAAAACACAGGTAAAATAAATGCAAGGAGGAGGTGTGGATGCAGCATGTTTATCCCACTTGAAGAGTGGAGCCTGCAATATGCTGTGCATCGCACACAGACACCCCAACTACCGCCTTGGTGTTTACAAACACTTCGATTAAACCAAACAGGGAGTGTCATTGTCCCCCTTGCACTCATGTCACCCGTCCCCCAGTGCTGTGATTCCAGGGTGAGTTTGCCAGAGGACACACAGTGCCAGTTACACAAGAGGAGCGCAGAAGCAAATATGCAGCAGAGGAAAAGAAAAAAGAAAAAAAAATCAGCTCAGCTGCATGGTCTCTTCCTGCTCTTGGAACAGCCTCCAAGTTGGGCTTTGGAGTAGATTAACTTTAAAGGGCACCGAGAGATGCTGACAGATTTGAGGCAAGCAGGATCCCTCTGTGCACATGCATTTCACTGCCACCAGCACAAAATTAGATGTCTGGGGTCCACAAGGAATTGCAGAAATAACGTAGGTATAGAAGGGGAAAACCCATCCTGATGTTATGCACTAAGGAAAAAAAAAATAATCAAAAATCTTGCACTAATATCATAGCATTGTTCAAGGAAAGATCTGAACTGCACCTCACAAATAGCGTGGAACAGGGATACAAATGAAAAAGCTGCACTAAAGCGAAGCTCTGCTGGACCATAAAGTTTTTTAAAAGTTTAAAACATATGCACCTCTTGTACTTATGATAAAGGGAAAAAAAATACAGAGTGATACATTGGAAGTTGAAATAAACCATCAGCCTGTCCAAATAACAATTTAAGATGCACACTCATGACAGGACTTGTAAAAGAAACCTGAACCAACTGCACGCAGCCAGAATCGAGAGCCAGTTTGACTCAACTCCCCCCATTTCCCTGAAAGTGGAGAGGAATGGAGATGTCAAAACAGAGAAGTTGCACGACGTAGCACATTAGCACCCTAAAAACCATCCTAAAACAGACTTTGATTATTCGACTTTTTAAACTAGTGCATTTACTTCCCCCCGCCAGGAACACCAGCTCTCACAGGCGCTCTGCAGCACTTAACGACAATTAAAAACCCATCTTAATTTTTCACTGTTAAACAGCGCAGAAGACAAACGGGACAGGACTCCCTCTCGGTGTCCCCTTCCCCGGTCCAGGACCGCGCTATTTCGGGCCGTCCGGAGTATCCCGAAGCTGCGGGAGTTTCCCGGAGGCTGCGGGACGCGCTGTGCGGCCGCGGAGGTGCCGCCGCGGCGGGGACGCACCTGCCCAGAGGGGTACGCACCTCCTCGGTATTTCGCTAACTATTTTTTCTTTTTTTTTTTC
>NW_010128437.1:0-1666 GCF_000699245.1 Pterocles gutturalis | reverse complement strand
GGATGTCAGTGGGACACAGGATGTTGATGGGCTTTGGGATCAGGATGGTCAGGACCCATGTGTGACATCAGTGTCCCATGTCCCACCAGCATCCCGTCAACATCCCATTGACATCCCGTGTCCCATCGATGTCCCGTGTCTCACTGACATCCCAAATCCCCTCAGCATCCCATGTCCCACTGACATCCCACCTTCCACCAACATCCCAAATCCCACTACCATCCCAATCGACACCCCGCACCCCACTGATACCCCGCGTCCCATTGGCATCTCACTGACATCCCATCAACATCCCATCTCCCATCAACATCCCAAATCCCATCAAGATCCCACATCCCATTGACATCCCACCTCCCATTGGCATCCCATCAAGATCCCATTGACATCCTGTGTCCCATTGATGTCCCATGTCCCACTGACATCCCAAATCCCATCAGCATCTCGTGTCCCGTAAGCATCCTGCCTCCCATCAACATCCCACATCCCATCAGTGTCCTGTGTCCCATTGACATCCCACCTTCCACCTACATCCCAAATCCCACTGCCATCCCAGTCGACATCCTGCGTCCCATCGATGTCCCAAATCCCACCAACATCCCATCGATGTCCCACATCCCATTGACATCCTGCATCCCATCAATGTAGGTGGGATGTGGGACATCGATGGGATGCAGGGTGTCAATGGGATGTTGATGGGATGTCAATGGGAGGTGGGATCTTGTTGGGATTTGGGATGTGGATGGGACAAGGGACATCGACGAGAAATGGGATGTCGATGGGACATGGGGTATCAGTGGGATGCGGGGTGTCAATTGGGATGGCAGTGGGATTTGGGACGTTGGTGGAAGGTGGGATGTCGATGGGATATGGGACATCAGTGGGACATGGGACATCAATGGGACACAGGATGTCGATGGGACAAGGGATGCCAATGGGATGTGGGATGTTGATGGGAGGCAGGATGTTTATGGGACATGGGATGTTGATGAGATTTGGGATGTCAGTGGGACGTGGGACATCGATGGGATGCAGGGTGTCAATGAGATGTTGATGGGATGCCGATGGGACATGGGATGTTGATGAGATTTGGGATGTCAGTGGGACATCAACGGGATGCAGGCTGTCAATGGGATGTGGATGGGACAAGGGACATCAACGAGAAATGGGACGTCGATGGGACATGGGGTATCAGTGGGATGCTGGGTGTCAATTGGGATGGCAGTGGGATTTGGAATGTTGGTGGAAGGTGGGATGTCGTTGGGACACAGGATGCTGGTGGGATGTGGGATGTCAGTGGGACATCAACGGGATGCAGGCTGTCAATGGGATGTTGATGGGATGCCGATGGGACATGGGATGTCTGTGGGACATGGGATGTCTGTGGGACATGGGATGCCGGTGGAACGTGGGCTGCCGGTGGGACACAGGACACGGATGACACCGGGGGTCCCGATGGCAGATGCGGACCATCCTGGGGCGGGTGGGCTGCTGCATCGTGGGGCAGAGCGAGGAGCTGGCGCCGGCCGACCGCGTGCTGTACGAGCTGCGGGACATCACCGCCACCGCGGACAGCCCGCCCCTCATCACCGGTACAGGCGGGGGGGCCGGGGGGGACCCCAACTCCACACCCAGCCGGGGACAAGAGCAGGGGTCTACATGGCTGCCC
>NW_010128436.1:0-4681 GCF_000699245.1 Pterocles gutturalis | reverse complement strand
AACCCTTCTGTGATTCTATGATTCTATAAATGGAGATGAGGCACCCTCCATCCCCAGCATCCAATGCCCTGAATCTGGCAAAGCAGCAGCTGCTCCTCACAGGAACCCTGCCACACTGCTCACAGGATCCAGCAACCCCATGTGATTCTGCTGGAGAGGTACCCTCACCCCAGCAGTCCAGTAGCAAAACAGATCCCTTGCAGGACTTTGCAATAGATTTTGGTGTGTGCCAAATGCTTTAAGGCTCCAGTCCCTGGTGACCATGGTGCATTTTGCCTTATGCAGCCCAAATCAAGTGGGAAGCTCAGCTGCGGGAGAACATGGCTCCCTTTTTGTCTGACGATAGAGTTTATTGCCTCTGTGCTCCCAAGCATGCACCAGTTTCTGATCCAGATCCAAACCCAAGTCAAGGTGTTGCCTGTGATTTAGAAAGGGCGTTATGCTTCAGGGCCCGTATCTAAGGGTTATTAGCTAGCAGAGCACAAAGAGCCACCAAGCAGCAGCTGCTGTCCAGGGGCTGTGCATGGAGAGACCCTAGATATAGAAACCAGCACTGCTGGGATCACAACGGAGCCTTTTTAGTCTCCTCTTACTCATAGAGGTCCTTGGGGAGATGCTTTATTTAGTCAAACACTTCTGAAAGGGGGACTGAGAAATTAGCCAGGCTTTGCTCTATGCGTGGCACGTGCCTGGGAGTGGACAACCACCATTGTTTCAGGTACAGCGAAAGTCCCTTGGACCTGCGGCACCCGCTGAGCAAAGTGTCAGTTGCCAGTTCCCTGTCATGGCTGGCTCAGCTGGGAGACAAGGATCTGACCTGGCCACGGGCACCCAGGACAAATCCTGCAAACCAGGAGCAGAGAGCACTCAGAAATGTGCCATCCTCAGGAGGGGTAAAAGCTTTCTGCAGCAAAATGACCTTTCCCGATCTGCAGAAACTCCAGGCAAGAAGGAAGCATGTTTTCACTCTTCTGCGAACCTAAGGAAGTGTGATTTTCTGAAGGTGGTGAGAAATCGTTTCAGACAGCTCTAATTAGCAGGGTGGCACGTGAAAAAAATCCAGCTTTGCTGCTCCCTGTTCCACAGCTGTCCTGGGATGGAGGGAGAGCATCAGCATCGGCAGGTGGCGCCTTTCCTCTGTGCCTGCCTGGCTTGGAGCAAGCCCGATGATTTGCAGGAGAGCAGAGGGATATTTTTGCATGAGCTGCTGGTCCAAAGTTGCCAGTGCTATTTCAGGCAGCAACACCTACACTGCAATCCAGAGGGCTGTATTTTCCCGCGGGCACTTCAAAATCAGGCCTCCCTCCTCTCCTCGCGGGCCAGCTGTAACCAGCCCGGCTCCCAGAATCAGCGGATAAACAGCTCCCAGCATCGTGCTGCTGCTGAGTCCAGTACCACAGCCCCAGCATGTTCCTGATTCCCACCCAGACCAAGGCACCTTCTGACTGGGGAAAAAAAAAAAAAAAAAAAAAGACCTCATCTCATGAGAAGTACCTGCTGCAACAACAGGTCCTCTGCCTGCAAATCCTCCTGGGGATCTGCCACCACCAGATTACCTGCCCAGACTAAACTAGCTAATCCTACAGGCAAATCGTGTACTTCGCCCTGGAGCTCTGCAGCATTTTCAGCGAGGTGCTCCAGGAGATGTAGAAGCTCTAATTAAAGCTACTTTGCAGCTTCCTGCATATGGAGGCAGGAAGACATTTGTTCCTCTGTGAAAGCAGAAATCACAGCCCAGACAGGTAAAACCCCCAGCAGCGAGAGCCCCTCCTGTACCCAAAATATCTGCAAATCTATCTTTTGCACAGGAAGCATGGAATCATAGAGGGTGGAAAGCAGGTGATAAGACAAGTGACCCTGAAAGACCAGGAGGGTTGGGACCACAGCTCCCTTTCTGGGTGCAAATCAGGAATGGTCCTAGCCGGGATGATGCTATGGCTACACAGACACCCCAGCAGTGAGAGCCAGCACCGTGTCCTGCACCTATTTCTTCCTCCTTGATCTGTGCAGATAGGCACAAAGGAGAAAGAGACCATCCAAAATTCAGGGGCTAAAAGATGTAAAGAAAAGAGATTGGAGGAGAAGCAGTAACAGGAATCATATAACAGTATGAAAAAAACAATAGCACTCTGAGTGCAGAAGAGGTTTTAAGATGGGCAAGTAGATGGTGAGACCTGCAGGATCTTGGGCCCAGGGACCCGCTTCTCCCTGTGTGCCGGGGGACACAAACCCACTGCTGGGTGAGATACAGAGGATACAAACCTCTGGGGTTTGCAGGTAGGGAAGTTCCAGCCTCCAGAGCCTGCCCAGCAGCGGGATGGTCAAAGCGAGATTCCCCTTCCCTGGATCTCAACATAAGGGGACAGACACAAAACACTCCAGGCGAGCCCCCACGCACACGCCAGCTGCACAAACAGGTTTTCTTGCTCTGCCTCCTGCACCCCCTGCTCCCCTTCCCTCTCCCCCAGCCTTCCCGTCTCTGCCCGGCGAGGGTCAGGGTCCCATGCAGAGCCTCACCACCCACCTTCTTCCACCGAGTGAGCTGGGCAAACAGCAGAGACTGTTCCTTGGAGAGAGACACAGATGCTCCAGACACAGGCCTAATCCTGCAACACATCCTGGACCTCGGCAAGCAGCGAGAGCAGAAGACACACAGCATCTCAGCCTACGAGGAGGGGATGAATCACTAGGAAACAGACCCAGGCACAGAGCCAGAGCAGGGAGACGATGGTCCTGCGAGGCCTCCATCTTTGGGAGTGGGGGGGATTGGAGTGATCTGAGCCACAAGGTCCCCATCCACCCGCTCAGAAGCGGCCCCAGTGTCTGTCCCCCAACTCCGTAATGTCCCTGACACCGCTGCAGCCTGGCCGTCCTTCGGAGCACACACTGAGCCTGGACCCTTCCCCCCCTCCCAACCCTGGAGCTTTCCACAGCCCTGGTCTGCAGCACGAAGGGGAGATTGCCCTGCGCCCCTCCAGACCTCCCCTCCCAGCAGAAACCAGGGAGCAAGAAGGCAGCCCAGGGCCTGGCTTCCCAGTCCACGCACCTCCCCAGCAGCTCAGGTGCTAGGAATCAGAAAATCCTGCCAGGAATGTCACTTTCAGAAGTAACCTCCCAGCCGAGCCAAGAGCATGAAGTGCTTGGAGAACCACAAGTCCAAGGCTCCCGTTTAATCTTCATCACTGAACCAAACCACAGTTATGACAGTTCCCAACCACCAGCTTTTATTTTTCTTTTGCAATCTGCCGTAGAGCTCTGCTGAGACAACACTCCCAACAACCTGCAGAGTCCCTTAGCCAGGGAGCCTATTCAGACCATCCAAAACACAGAAACAAAAGCATCAGCTCCAAGAAGGTGTCACAGCAGAATGACATCCTTTAACTTGTTGTTACATCAGCCTACACATTAACACTTTGGGCCTGATCCAGGAAGCAACGGAGCAGCCTCCTCTTAAAGTCATAACCTGCTGCTCAGAGATGCACAAATTTGGAATCCTTCTTGCTTTAAAAAGAAAATAAAAGCCACATACCTTTTGCTGTGCTTTCACCTGATGGTGAGACCACAGTCCCACGAAATTCCCCCATTTACCTTCCTTTTAACTCTGCAACAGCTATTTCACTAAATCCTCTATGTCCACGATGGCCCACATACAGATGCACATGAAATTAGCATCTCCCAAATTACTTTTCTCGTATGCAGTCCTAGCCCATTTTCCTCAACAACATATTATGATATGCAAAGTTCCACCTTTCTCCCAGGGAAACACAATCTTCTAAATTTATCTTTAGGATAACTAAAAAAAGAGACAGAGGTCTGGCTTCCAAAATCTGGGGTCAGCTGTCCTGAATGGCAAAGTATTTGCCCCAGAAATACCTAGTTAATAACACAACAACAACAACAACAACAACAAAGCAGCACACATATGCTCATCACAGAGCTAAGTATAACTTGACAAGGCACCTTGCTTTTAATGAGGCAAAAGGCCAATTAACCTGATGAGTAAGTACAGCGCGCTGTCATTAAGTGGGGAACCTGGATACCCTGGAGATATGCCTTGCATATCCTCGTAACCCACCAAACATGAGAGATTCACATCAATTTCTGGTGGCACGGCACGGTGCTTGGAGCTCTCCGGGTTAACACTGGCCTCCTCCGGATTTTGTGACACAGTACCTGAGCATTCAAGCTGGATGAAGGGCCGGTCTTGCATTTTTGTAAGCTCAGATCCTAACCCTGGGAAAATGCAGTCATTGTCCTCGCCCGGTCCCCCACCGCCCAGCCCATCACAGGCAATTGCCCTGCTGGAGGACAGCAAGGAAAATCCAGGTACACCAGGACTATTGCTCCAGCAGGCGCTTCCCCACTGAAGTCATTTCATAACCGCATTTCCAAAGGTGGTGGAGGATCAGCACACACCGAGAACAGCGCGAGTGCATTGACAGGAGACATCTAAACGGGCTGAACGAACAAAAGAAACCCAACTTCATAGCGGGAGGCCGTTATTTCAAGGATGCCAAATTTCCCGGCATTTAGGGCACACCTGGAGGGCTAGCATCGCCGCAGGCCCCGCACCCCCTGGGGAAGGAGCCCCTCTCTGCACCACTAAACACCCGGGAGAGCATCGTCCCAGGCAGCCCCAGCGCGCCCAGTTCCCGGCGCCTCCGCCGCACGCCGGCAGCGG
>NW_010128435.1:0-342 GCF_000699245.1 Pterocles gutturalis | reverse complement strand
CCGCAAAACTCCCATTTTGTCCCCCAGAGCCCCTCTTTTGTCCCCCTAAACCCTCTTTTGTCCCCAATCCCCCATTTTGTCCCCCAAATTCCACCTTTTTTGTCCCAAAACCCTGCATTTTGTCCCCTGAACCTCTTTTTGTCCCCCAAAACCCCCTTTTTGTCCCCTAAACCCTCTTTTTGTCCCCCAGCCCACCCCCTGTTTGTCTCCAAAATCCGCCTTTTTTGTCCCCAACACCCCACTTTGTCCCCCAAACCCCCCATTTTGTCCCCAAACCCTGCATTTTGTCCCCCAAACCCCTCTTCTTGTCCCCAACTCCCTTTTTGTCCCCAGTCCCCCCTT
>NW_010128434.1:17295-18929 GCF_000699245.1 Pterocles gutturalis | reverse complement strand
AAAATATTTTTAATTTTTTAAAAAAAATTATATATTAGATTTTTTTTTAGCAGAGGAAAATATTAATCCTCTCTAAAGCCAGTAGTATTCCTCCCATGCTGGAGAAGATTATCAGCCTAGTACTGCTGGGCCCACAGTGAGCAGCCAGTGTGGAGGTGATGTGAGGAGTCCCGTCCTTTCACATCAAACACGCCTGTCAAACTCCCAAACTGCCTGGTAACTGGATAAGAAATGTCACCCTTATCTGCATCACTGCACAGCTCTTACCTGTCCGCAGTCATGAACTGCACCAGGTTTGCCCTTCACTGGTGGCATTTGTGGACAGCTGAGGAAACTCTTAGCTCTTCCTGTTCATGTTTTCTCCCTTATAGATAAGAAGTAAATGAGTCCAAGGTGTTTCCAGGGACACTTGCCTCTCCTCCCTCTCCTAACGTTCATTTATAGCTGACTCACAAGGATATTTTCCCCAGTTGGAATTTCTTCTTCTCCTTTTGATGACCAAATGCCTTCTGTTTCCAGGACCTAGAAAATGTGAGGCAAAGGAGATACCACAGGAATAGCCAGGAACAGCCTGAAAAGTATTGGACTTGTATCTGTCCATCTTACACTTAACGTGTATGGTTGTCCCAACTGCATTTCTTCCTTTCAGGCTCTATAAATCGTGCCCTTGGTATTTCCTACCGCACACAACACATACAGAGCCACCCCTCTCTGGAGTAACCCTAGCTGGCAGCTAAATATGTAACAGTCTGACAGCATCTTTTTTTAGTCACAGAGCTTTTATTTCTTGAGATTACCCAAACCTGGGGTTTCTATACAGTGCATTTAATCCAGCAGCTGGTTTTGGGGTCTCTGGGGCTGTCACAGAGTTGTGGGCTCTGCCACAGCAGCTTGCTCTGGGCTGTTGGTGGGAGGGTTTGATGCTTCTGAAGGGGTTTTCTGGTGAAAAGATTTTTCTTAGGAGAAATAAGCTGGGTGTGAGATCCCCCTCAATCATTTCATGCTTTGAGGCTGGATGTTCCTTCTAAACATCTCTCATTATAGGCTTGGTTGTGCCTAATACCCTCAGCCACCATGACCATCTGCTGTGCTCTGCATCCTCCTCGCAGGCCTGGCTCACACGCACTTCTGGGATTAGTTTAATATGAAAACTGTTTGGGACAAGGAGGTGGTTTAGAAATTCCCTGAAACAGCCCTATCAGTGCAGCTCAGAGTGCAGAGGTGCTATACACCAGTTAGCTCGTCTCCCTCCCATATGGGACTAGCTACACCTAATTTATGCCTGCGTCACTGCTGCTGCATGACATGGTTTATATTTCTTTCAGAGCACCAATTTTTTGTGCAGACAAGGCAGAGGGCCTGACTCTGAAATGCTTGCGGTGCTGAGTTAATGACGCACGATGTAGAAAGCATTTCCTCCTCCACTTTGAGTCTCTTCTGCACCCCTTGGTTTTGTGTCCCAACAGTTTAACAAGCTGCAGTGGCAGCTTCTGCTCAGCTCCCAGCTCTGGATGGGGACCAGAGGCTGCCAGCAAGGGCTGCCTGCAGGCACAGCTGCTGGGGCAGAGACAAGCCACCACCGCAAGCTGCTCAAGCCCAAGAAAGCCAAGAGGGCTTGTCTGGGGAGCAGAGGA
>NW_010128434.1:0-17175 GCF_000699245.1 Pterocles gutturalis | reverse complement strand
CCCCCTCTTTCCCAGACTAAACCTTGAATTTTCCTTTTCCTAAAGGCAAAATTCAGCTGTGCCAACATCTGCTGAGATGCTCTATTGCAAACTGCCAGCCTGAAGTTGTGTTGAAGCAACAATTACACCTGCTTGGTAGGCATCGTAAGGCAGCTAAAACCCTGCAGTTTGCCACTGCCTTTTTTTTTTTTTTTTAATAAGCTCCTTTCGGGCAGAAAAAGAGTGGGCTACTAATGCATTGCTGCATGCCGTCAGGAGCTCTCTGCTCTGCTCCTGGGCCTGCTGCTGATTCTCCCAGGCAAAATGCTTCATCCCTTCAGGCCCCCTCTCCCCTTGCACAATTCTTACTGTTTCCAACTGTTCAACCACTGCCTAAAAAAACTGGTTGAACTTATTTTTTGAGGGCCTTGAGTCCAATGTAAAAAGCAGCTGAAAACCCTCATGAGTTGATGCACTTTTCACCATCAAGCCCTCCTCCTGAATGAGCTGATATATTAAAGTTAGAGGAGATTATCCCAACTTTGTCTTGGTGTCTACACCACCACGGCTACAGCAACACTACAGCTCCTGGATGTGTCTCTGTTTCTTCTCTGCAGCTGTGGAACTGCAGCAGCACATTGATATTAGTAAAGGCGTTGCAAAACCCAGCCAGGCTTGTCACTGCAGGACAAGGAGCCGCAGTCTTCCGCAAGAAATGTTAGGACTCAGGAAACTTGCACGTAGATATTTATAGCGTGGCTCCTTCCTGAGAGGGAGGGGGACTTATTTCTGACTACTGGAGAGCAGAAATAGGCCAGCTCTGAAGGTGAAAAGGTATGAACTTCTATTTGAGGAATACTGCATGACTGGAGTTGCATGGGAAGGCAACTAGCAGTGGCACCTAGAGCCAGCACAGGCTCTTCTGCCTCAGCTCGCAGTACCTTTGGGACCTCAGGGACAGATTCTGCCCCCTTTGTTCAGTGCCAAAACCTGACCTTATATAAGGAAGGCAGAACCTGGCCATTTGTTTTGGATTTCACCCTATTTATTTTGCATTTAATGAGACCCGTGCTAGGCCTCAAATGTTCCCCAGAAGGGAATCTGAGTGGTTTTAGGTACTGATGCAAAGAGACAGATCTGCAACTTGTGATCAGAATGAATATCCAGGATTGCAGTGGAGTTTCATCCTGCATTTGTGACAGTGGATGAAATTACGTGTTGAATACTTACCGCCTCTCCATTAGCTGTGCTGTTATTGACTTGGACCAAAGTAGCCCTGTAAGCAGGGGCTGCTGGCCATTTTCGCAATTCTGGCTTTTAATCGTCGTCAGCTTGTAAATTCCTCCTTCAGAGGCTGAACCTGCTGGAAAGATTTCCAAGGAGCTGACAGGAGTGTTTTATAGAAGTGGCCCTTTTTCTCCTGGGGAATTACAACCCTATAAGTCTTAATTTTACTTGACATTCCAATTTGCAGCTTCAATGCCACAAGAAATGCCTTGGTTTTCAGTTTAGTGATGAAACTTGTGATATGGTAATTATAACAGAAAAATAAAGATCTGCAAAAGCCTAGTTGAGCTTCCCTTTGCTAATGTACATAGCCAGCCAGACAGGAAGAAAAACCTCTCTTCAGCTGAGATATTTAGATATACACTTAATGTCAAACATGAAAGCTGTGGTGTCTGGCTGCGAATATTGCGGTGAGCCTCGAGCAGTGCAGTTGTGGAGCCCGATGGCCAGCCCAGCCCACATGCCACCGCAACCTGAGCACAAAGAGGATGGTGTCCCCCGGCCGGGCTGGCTCGTGCCCTCGACTGGGCAGCCATGGGCTGCAGGGGCTGGTGCAGCAGTGATGTCTGTGCTCTATGACCACCCAGCACGGCCCAGCCTCTGCAGCACTCACCTAATTCTCTATCAGTCAGCCCCATCATTGCAGTCCCATTCCCATATAAGCCATGTCACCTTTGCCTGCTGAAGTGGCTCTCTTGCAGTCTCAGCAAGGACCCGCAGGCTTGCCATGGCTCTGACATGTTGCCATGCCCCTGTTAAATACGCTCTGCAGGGGAGAGGGGAATGCTGCTCCAACATATAGTTGCTTGGTGGACATCTAGGAACAACATATCACAAATACAGGTGCTCTGTTAGGTTGTGTTGATCGTAACAGAGGGAAAAGGAAAGTGTAGAAAGCCTCATCTATCCACAGAAAGGGTGTGCTTTGCTGCCCTGGTTTATATTCTCTGCCAGTGGGGATGAGTGGCCTGTTTGCCAGCTGGAAGAGTTGGGGTTTGCCAGGAGGCAGCTGGAGAGACCAAAGCCTTACACTCATATCAGAGCACTTCTTGCTCTTCTGTCTAGAGGACCTTCCTCAGACCCAAGTGGCTGTGCCGAGAAAGTTGCATGGTTGCAACCATGGTTGCAAATGAATTCATGGCTGCCTTCCTGGCCTGAGGAATCCATTTTATTTTAATCTCCCCTCCTCTTCAGTCCTCTGAAATTTTTACAGGGAATGACATCTCAACTGAAAAGGAGATAAGTTAAATTGTGGAAGAAAATGAGCTCCTATAGGCAAGATTTTCCCAAGAAGCCCCAGAGCTGGCCATCTGGGGGCCAATTCATCTCTCCACTGCTGGGCGTAGAGATGGTCTGTTGCCCTGAGTAAGAAGAGGCAGGATTTGGTTTGACCCACAATAGCCTCATGTCTCCTGCAATAGCCCTGGGCAGCTGTAAGCCAGCTGGAAGGCGGGGACATCCTACTGTGCTTCTGTATGATTTTCTTCCCAGCCACTGGCAATTCATAGCCCCATAAGGGCTGACTTTCTAGTAAAAGAGAGGGGTGCCCAGGAGGCAGTTGTGCCATGAATGGAGATTTATCTTTCACCTTTTGCTCAAGAAAGAGGGAGAACTTGATGCATGGAAACATCCCCTTCCCTCCATCTTCTGAGTCCCTTATTTCAGACCTGCAGAAGGCTTTTCAGGGATTCCCTGCTTTTGGCTGTGGGCCTTTGGGACTGTGTATAGGGATATAATAATTTTCTCTTGGTGCTGGCTTTCCTCTTTATTTCAAGGCTATTCAACACAGGAACAACACCAGTGCAGTTGGCCCTTGCAAAAATGATCCCTCTTAGCAGAGGTGCTTTTCCCAGCAGGCAAAGGGAGCTGTAATGATACTCTGACCGATAAGTTCTGTGTTGGATGAAGGAAAGTGTTGTAATGCTGTACTTCTCCCTAACCCTGCCATCCCCACTCACATCTACCAAGCCTTTAAGTGGCAGAGATATCTGCTACCCAGCTGTGACCTTAATTTCTCCAGACTATCTTTATTTTCTGCTATGCAGAAGACACAGGAGGAGTAGCCTTAGCAATTAAATGCCAAATAAGCCAAGAGTGGGCAGTCATAAAGGCACACATTCTGGGAACCTTGTCCCAAAGGTACATTGTACATTTTCCATGATCTTTACCTTCAGCCTGCTGTCTCCCCCAGATTATGGCTTGAAGCAATGAATCATTAAAACTGGGGTAACGTTTTGGTTTTCTTTTCTTTCTGCTTCCACACGCTGAAGGAGGAAGTTGAGTTGTGAGGTGAAGCTGGTAGCCAAGAATTAGCCTGTGCTGGTCATTGCTTTCTTTGCTTCCCTTATCAAAGGCTGCTGGTGCCTTTGCTGGTGCAGCAAGGTGGCTGTGTGAGGAGGCAGGGTGCCTTTTAAAACTCTTCAGACTCTTTGACATAGCTGATGATTTATGTGCATGTGCTCAGGTGCTAAATGACCTTCCTCTAGTGTTTGAAGTTTGGTGAATGAATAACCATCTTTCACCTGGGCAAGGCGGCAGACTTTGTGCTGTGCTGAGAGCACTGATGAAACACAGGCTTCTCCAGCATTAAAAGGACATAAAAGTAGCCTTTCCCCCTCTGCCAGCAATCCTAGAACATGTCCTGTCCTTTGTGCCTGCTCCTGAAAGCCCAGAGAGATGATTTTCAGTGCTTTTGGTGCTTGCTGAGCCATCAGCCCCAGCGCTTCTAGGCTGGAGGTGAAACCACCCAGGTCTTTGGGCTCACCCATCCATGAGCCTTCAAGGAGGAGCCACTCATTTGAGAGAGCTGCGTCTCTTAGCCCTAAATACGAAAGGAAGGTGCCCTCTGACAAAACAGTGCTGTCAGCTGTGGCAAAGCTCACATCTCCTCTAAGAAGTGGGGAAATTATGGCTTCGTTTTCAAGGCAACATCTAGGTTTACATATTCAGGGCTGAATCTCCATCTCTGGGTGGAGACACCATGACTAAGTTCGATGCTAGCTGTATGTACGCCTGTAAGGGATGAATGCTTCTGTGGTGGACTCAGCAGATAGGTCTGTCTTTCCAGGGAAAGGCAGCATTTTCCCATGGTCGCAATTACATAGGGTTGTCCCCACCTCTAGGTTCCCTGCAGGCTTTAGAGAAGTGCTGGCTGTCCTAGCCCGCTGACCCTCTGCTGTCTGGATCTGCTAAAGCAGTCTCCTCCCAGCCAAAACACTTTTCTGCTATTGCACGTGGTCAGTATGCCACTCAAGTGGACCAACAGATGCCTTACACAGCTCTGTGAGCTGCTGAATTTATGCTGATTTGTCTGTGTTTATGTGAGCCCTGTCTGTAAGCGCAGGTAACACATGACGAGAGCTTTGGCAAGTGCTTGTCCCGAGGATGGAGACTGCTTGGTGCAGTGATGAGGAAGGGCACCTACCTCCCCAGTGCAAGTTGCAGCCAGCTGCAGGTTGTTGTGTGCTGCCTGGTTTGGAGATGGGGCTGTTGCCACTAAATTAGTGCCACCAACACCCAGCTGAGCTCTCAGGAGGCTCCTGAGTGGATGTGCCAAGGAAGGACTGGCCCTAGTGAGTCACATGCGCTCTCATTCCTGAGATCAGTTGCCTTTCACTCAGCACAGACTCAGGAAACTGTACGATCTCTCTGCAAACAGAATTCCCCCGTCTCATACATCAGCAGAACACATCCCTTAGTGACTCTGCACTCATACAGAAAAGTTTGAGTTCACACAAAATTGACTTTCCTGCTTCTGTGGGTCAGATGGCTGCAAATATATTTGATTAGTCCCCTTGTTGCCATGGGAATGCTGTAAAAGAGAGCTTTGCTGTGGAAGATGGGTAGTGTTTGCTCCTGACATGGCCAAAGCCAGTCGCTTGCCCTTAGGAGTCCAGGGGAGCCCTGTGCCATAGGACAGCCTCTCAGGCAGAATTGAGATTACAAAGTCTCTGCCTGCCTCAATTACAAGTTGTGTAATGCTTCACCGGGCAAGGAATACCTGAACTGTGAGTTTGCGCAGAAAAGCAAGTAGGTGGATTAAAAAAATGAAACTTCTATAATTAAGTTCAGTATCTATGTCATGTTATAGTTTGACATGGCAACTTGAACACATGTACCTAACTTCACTGTGCTTTTTTCAGTCTCTCCTACTTGGTTATGTATAAGAGTAAGTAATGTGCAGGTCTGTGTTGCTCAGGAGGTGCTTGAAGAAGTGGCTGTGAGGAAATGCCAGCATGTCAGAGGGCTCGATGACAGGCATCATACACAGTACGGACTGCTTGGAGTATGTTCAGTGCCAGTCTGAGGTTACGAGAGGAGTCCTGGAGTTCAGTCATACCCACAGCACCTACCTGTTCAGTCCTCATGAGGCATCGCTTTGACTTTGACTTTCTTCCCCCTGATCCACACAACTGTGCCTTTCCCCTGATGCTGGGTGTACTTGGACAGGAAATCCAGTCTGGGGAAAAAAAAACCCAAACACAGGAAACTTCTTTGCTCTACCTTTCCAACTTTCCAACTACTGCTATTTTTTAATGTGTATCTATATCCCAACATTATAGTTTAACCTTAAATGCTTTTGAAGCTTAGAAGCGGTCAGATAAGATTTGCATTTCAGTTTTGTTTGCCTTTGTAGTCCTGGCTAAGACTGCAAGCACCGCCACGTTCACACAAGAGAGGTTTCACTCATGGTATGTCCAGCCAGGAACACTCACAGTAGTGCCAGGGGACTGAACAGGAAAGCCTAGTTGTGTGAGGCTGCCAGCCTTCATTTGCAAAGAGAGAGTTCAGAGGGTTCAGACCGATGTCCAGATCTCTCACGGTTTTCCAAACCATAATGCTAAATATTTTGACAATTATCCACCACCAGATAAATAATCTTGAAGGAATAGTAAGCCAATTAGGTTAGCCTTACGTCACTTTTCTGTGAGTAATCCTAATTTTCATTTGTGTTTAGCACATTTAAATTCTCATCCCTCTTTGAAGTACCCTGAAGCTCATACAGACACATCAGCAAATTGTGTGTCAAGGATGAGAGTCAGGACCCAGCAATGTGTGCTTGCACAGAACCTTATCCTGGGCTGCCCCCAAGGAAGTGTGACCAGCAGGTCAAGGGAGGTGATTCTCCTCCTCTACTGCGCTCTCATGAGACCTCACCTGCAGTGCTGCATCCAGCTCTGGAGTCCTCAGCACAGGAAGGACATAGACGTGTTGCAGTGAGTCCAGAGGAGGGTCACAAAGATAGTCAGAGGGCTGGAGCATGAGGACAGACTAAGAGAGCTGGGGTTGTTCAGCCTGGAGAAGAGAAGGCTCCGAGGAGATCTCATAGCAGGCTTTCAGTACTTAAAGGTGGCCTGAAGGAAAGATGGAGAGGGACTTTTTACAAGGACATGTAGTGATAGGACAAGAGGTAACAGCTTTAAACTGAAAGAGGGTGGATTTAGATTAGGTATAAGGAATAAATTTTTTCCTGTGAGGGTGGTGAGGCAGTGGCCCAGGTTGCCCAGAGAAGCTGTGGGTGCCCCATCCCTGGAGGTGTTCAAGGCCAGGCTGGATGAGGCTTTGAGCAACCTGGGCTAGTGGGAGGTGTCCCTGCCCATGGCAGAGGGGTTGGGAATAGATGAACTTTAAGGTCTCTTCCAACCCAAACCATTCTGTGATTCTATGATTATCTGCCATTGAAGTTGTTCAAAAGTCTCCTGCTTTGAACATGAGCTCTCCTTTAAATAGCAGATTGTGTTTATACCTTATCAGTAACTCTCTCCAATCTTTAAAAAGTCTCTAAAATGAGCTTACTTCTGTTTGTGGAGCTGTCAGCTGCCAGCTCTGCTTCCTCTTTCCGCAGCAACTTCCCAGGTGGCAGCTGCCATCCAGGGGCTCAGAGATGGTCATCAGCACCACTGCCACCTTCCCAGGTACTTGTGTCTTCGGACATTTCTGTGATTGAGGTGCTGCCAGGAAAGCATGTCAGTGAGAAAACCACTAGGACAGAGATAGAGAATGAAACCACCCGAGCAAGCTTGGGTAAGAGAAAGGGAAGGAGGTCTGTGAAAGCCAGAGCAGAAGGTACCAACATCTCCTGTGGTCATCAGCTGCTGCTTTGCCTGCTGTTCTTCCCCACAGGCTTATGCCTTCCTGTTTGCAGTTGCACTGTAGCTGGGAGAGGGCAAAGCAGAGGTCTGTGCTTGTGTATGTGTGCTGGGGAAACTGGGGAAAATGCTTGAGACCTTCTGCAAAGTCTCTTGTTTCCTTTGGGCTCCCCAGTCAGAGATAGGGGAGGGTCTCTGCCGGCTGCAAGTACTCCAGGGGCTGCACCTGTGGAAGCCCCTAGAGTGTGCAAACTCTTTTAGGAAGGTGCTGAGGCCAGAATGAGCTTCTCCTTTCCATCTTCACAGCCCTGTGAAGTGACTCACCCTCTCTAGGAGTTGTTCCCGAGGGCAGGAGTGGGAGCGAGGTGTCAGTAACTGAACTAAAACAAAAGCTAGGTTCAGGCCCAAGGACATTTTCTGCTGCTGCTGTGGGTGGATAATGACACAGCCTCCACAGGCACCAGGCAGAGCAGCACAAAACCCAGGAAGCAGGGTGAATACAGGAGAGAACTATTTAAAACTGAAAGGCTATGCTTTGGATTTTTATGTGAAAGACCTAATTACAGGGACTTAAAGTCCTGTCAGAGCAGCTACTTCAGATGATTGAGTGCTGGGTTGCTCCCAGCATGGAGGAACATTCCCAGGTTGTTTCAGACAAAGTGTTTTAAGGACCTGTTTCGTTATGCCTTTTCACACAGCCAAACCTTTCTTATGCCAACAGCTCACGGAGATCAAGGCTACTGCGCTAGAAATAACAGCTTTGCAGTAGCTGATTGCTCCACTTGGTTGAAAGGTTTTGGTGTGAGTCTTTTGCTGTCCCATGGGACAGGGCAATGCAGGACAGAGACAACTCTCACACCGGGGTGCAGCACAGTTGGATGCAACTCCAGCAAGAAGATGGAAGTTACATCTGCTGCCTTTTAGGGTGGATTTGATTCAAGCCTTTTAACTGCCTTCAGCAATAGTAGGAGTGTGTTGGTGGTATTAATAAGCCCTTACCCTGGCAGATTTCAAGTTCTTGAGGGTTATTAGGATAGAAATTCAGTAAATACTGCTCTGTGTCATGCTTTGGCTATGCCAGGACAGTAGGATGCTGTTGGAAGTAGCTACTTACTGTAGCAAAATACCTGTCTTACTAAAAACAGTTGTGGCCTTGTTTCAAATGGTTACTTGCATTATAAAACCGAGATGTGTCTACATGGTGCAGCAATCTCCTTGGTTTAAAGAACGTCCCCTTCTTTATTTCACATGCCTATCCTGCAACAAAATACTCTCCATCCCCAGAAGCACAGGCAAGAAACCTTCCTGTGAGTCAGCTACCGCATGGAACGTGCTCCCTTTCCCATGCCATCAGGTACAGGATTTAGGTAAGGCCACATATGAGCTTTGCTTTTAGCAGAGCAAACGATCACACACACATCCAGTGCAGATCACCGCAGCTTTTTACTCTGGTCCCTCATGGCTCTCTGGCACTAACGCCGTCTGTTCAGGATGCTGTGCTCAGTGTAGGCTCAGATATGAATCTAGACAGGCGTAGCCCCAGCAGTGCAACTCCCTGTGAATGGGATTAAGCATAATTAATACTGAAATGGGATTAAGTATATCTAGTCTGTCTGAAATCTCCCGTTTATGTCAAGGGGTCTATACCTGTACAGGTACGCAATAACCTACCCAACATTTCTCTTGCTGCAAAAATAATTTTGTTTTGTCTGTCTCCTACTTTACCTGGGTAATGACTCAGTACTCCCCTTTTTACACGATGGAAAGCTCCAACTTTTAACCCTTTAAGCTTCCTCTTTATTAGACAAAACAAGTGCCAGTTCTTCAGCCTTTGCCTGTAGGTCATCATTTGGAATCCTTTCATTGTTCTGGCTGCCTGCTTTAGTCTCCCCGGTTTATCTATGTTCTTTCTAATTGAGCCACAGTGGTCTATCTGAGGCTTTTCCAGCATGGGCCAGAATAGAATAATTATCTCCTGTCTCACAGAGAGCCTCGCATTGTTGACACATCTTTATTTTCTGATCCATTATAACTCCAGGCCCTCTTCTGCTGCACTGCTGCCAACCTGCATGTTCTCAGTTGTGTCTGTGCCACTGCTTCATCTTTCTCAAGTTTAGTATTTTGCATGTGTATGTATGTACTCAATTAAATCTTGCAAAGTTTGGTTCGTTTCTGATTTTTTTCAAGCTGCTTGATCTCTGACCTTATCTACTGAGATGTTCTTGCTGCCAGCAAATTTTTAAAGTATACCATTTTTTTCATTGTCCAAACTGTTCATAGAAATATGGAGTAGTACTGGATCTAAAACAGAGTGCCACAATACACACTTTAAATGCCTTTGAAGTTTGGTATACCAGCTGATCATAAAAGACCGTTGGGGACAGTTACATGACATACCCTGTTCTATAAATGAAAAACAAATATTTTTGTAGAAGTATACTTTGTCTATGGTACAGATGAGGGCTCCCAGATTTTTCTGTTCAGCTGTCAGCTTTGGTGGCAATCACAGAAACAATAGCACTAGCTGATTGGAAAGGGTTCGCTGTGCAGAGATTTCCTCGTGTGAGCCTGAAATACCTCTCACAGTGTATATGGCACCCTCTGTCTGGCATTTTTTTGTCCTCAGGCAAGCCAATTTGCAAATGCCAAAACTTAGCAGATGCATGGAAGGACCAGGAAAAAGGACGAGACTCTCCCAGAAAATAAGTGATTTTTTTTTTTTTTTTAAGTGACCTGAACTCACAAGCCAATGTGTTACCTTGCATGTGCTCAGAAAGGGAATTTGTTGCTTTTGCACATAAGCTTTTGAAAACCCTTCCTGAATCAAACTGGTGGACAATGGAAAAAAACTGACTGCATATTAGCTCTGCTGTTGTGTTAAGGGGTGGAGGTTAGGGAGCTGAGAAGACAACTGCCTCTTTAACTTCTGTACTTTGGTGTCATGGTTTTAAAAGCCAGCACACAGCCTCTTGTTAAAAACCTCACGGGCTGAGGCAAGGACAGGGAGGGTTCACTCACCACTTACGGCCATGGGCAAGAAACCAACACGACTTGAGAAAACAGAAAAAAAAATATTTGTTAACTACTTACAATCAAAAACAAAGCAAGATAATGACAAAAAGAACTACATCTTAGAAAGGCACTTCTCCCTCACGCCTCCCTTCTTCCCAGGCCCAAAGGGTTTGTTGCTGATTTCTCTACCTTCTCCCCTGTCCTGGTGGCACAGGGTGCAGGGAATGGGGGTTGCAGTCACTCCATGTTGTCTCTGCTGCTCCTTTCTCACCCGGGGAAGGCTTTCAGGGGAAGGCTCCTCACAGTCTTTCCCTGCTCCAGCATGGGGTCAGTCTGATGGGAGAGTCCTTCACAAACTGCTTCAACGTGAGTCCTCCCCACGTGGGGTCACAGTCCTCTGACAACTGCTCTGCTCCGGCGTGTTTTTCTTCAACAAAATTCATGGCCTCCTTCAGGCACGGCTACTTCTTCCAACGTGGGGTCCTCCACGGCTACATTTCCATGAGCTATAGACGAGCTCTGCTCTCCATGGGCTGCACTGAGACAACATGCACCACCATGAGTCTTCACCACACTGCAGGGGAATCTCTGTTCTGGGACACCTCCTCCCTCTGTGCAGTTGTCTCTCTCACATCCCACTCCTCTCTCTGCCGCAGGTTCTTTCATGGGCTCCTGAGACATTCCTGGCTCTCAGGTGAGCCAGGGCAGAGGCTTGGGCTGTGTGGTGAGTCCAGTTACAGAAGCCAGGCAGGCATCAGGCAACTCCAGGCCAACGGCCAGGCCACACCTCCATATTCTGTGCCCCCTCTTCAATATGTCATTTACAGAGGCACCAACTGGCTCAGCCCTGGCCAGGGGTGGGTCCAGCCTGGAGCTGGGGGAACTTCCAGCAGTTTCTCACAGGGGCCAGGACGGTGGTACCTCCCAGCCCCTGGCTACCAAAGCCTTGGAGCTAAGGAAGGTGGGGAACTCTTAGCAGTCACTTACAGGAGCCACCACTGTAGCCCCTCCCCTGTTACCAGAGCAGACTTGGAGTCAGGGGAAACCGTTACCAGTTACTTGCAGTAGCCACGACTATAGCCCCTCCCTCACTACCAGAGCAGACTTGGAGCTGGGGGAACTCTTAGCAGTTACTCACAGGAGCCACACCTCCCCTGCTACCAGACAAACCAACCACACAAAACCATAACATTTGGATCAGGTGAAACTCATTGGTGACAACAGCAAATTGAGCCTGAGAGCAAGTGAACTGCTCAGTCTAGAGAACTTCCTGGGGAGTGGGGTGGGGTGAGCAGAGCAGAGGACTGGCCTGGCCTGGCCTGGCCTGGCCTGGCCTGGCTGAACCTGGAGCATCGTTTATGGCTGTCAAGGGCCATACTGCATATTCCTCCAGCTGCAGGTGGTGTGTGACTCTTGCTGCAGCCTCCAAGGGGGTTTCTGCAGTTGCTTCCCTTTGTGGGTGCAGTGAACTGGTTGTGTAAGAGTCACACTTTTGTTTTGTGCTGGCCACCATTTTATGGTAGGGAGCTGCTGTTTGGTTAAACATTTTTAGATGTACATTTGTAACTCAAGTGCTTGCCACTGCCTGTGTGGTCCAAGCAGGACTTGCTGTTCTGCTAATTTGCAAGTCAGTACTTGCTGAAAAACAAATTTGCAAGAGAAGTTTAGATCCTTCAGTGCTCAGGGTCACCAGTCCCCACAGTCTGCAGAAACACCTTTCCATCTTGAAATTGAGAGCTCATCAATTTGCCTCAGTGTAGTAACTTTATACTTTTATGTGGGTTGTTAACTTTAGCTTTAATCGTGAGCCCTAGTTGAATAAATTGGGTATGAAAAAGGACTCTGAAAGAAAAATAATAGGCAGGTGATGCTTTTCTGTGAAATACAGCAGCCCTGTCCATCTTATGAAACCTGGATTCTGGTCTGGTCCCAGTGCAACCCTCTGGGACAGGACATAAATGTACATCCTTCCTGTGCCTCAGTTGAGTCCCTCATGCGGCTCAGCTTACACTGCAGCCACGTCTGTTCCCGTGTCTCCTTCCCTGGTACACTGCCACGGTGAGATTTCCTGAGGGGAGGCTGGAGAACACAGGAGGGGTGTAAGTTGAATGACCTGAAGTGACTGGTGAGGTGAAGGGGGACAGTGGTTTTGCTTCGTTTGTGCATCATGTAATGTGATGGGATATTGAGCCATGGCCAAGGGTCTTCAGCATTATTGCACACAAGTTATTAGAATTTTATCCTGGCTTTATAGAAAACATCTTACATTACAAAAGAAGGAGTTAGAGTTACCTTTGCTTTTATTTATTTCTGTCTTGTGAAAGCAAGCAGATTGACTTAAAAGTTAGTTCAAAGCCGAGCAAGTAACTACTCTGAACTTCTACTCAGATAGAAACAAATTGCAATTTCTTACAGTGGAGTTATGTTGCTGCTTCTGCAGTATGTTGACTTTTATAACCAGGCTCATCTGCTCTGTTTTGAGAAACTTCTAGCAGTGAATTAAGTGTTACAACAAATTCTCACAGGCTCTGTACACAGGGATGTTTATGATACTACCTGAAATGTCAGAAATCTGCTGCACAGCATTTCTAAACAAAACTCAAAGTACTCAGTTTGAGTGGAGAAGAGTCTTGTGCATGCTTCCCACAATAAGCAACCTTTGGACTGGTGTGCTAAAGGAAAATAGACAGTAACAATAAATCAGGAAATTATGGGCAAAGAAATAGTAACTTCCAAGGAAAAAACAGGACAGATTTGGAGCATCTGTTTCAGTAAAATGTGTTAAAAATTACAAAAGTGAAAATTCTCACTCAGGGTGATAATTTATCCTTTCTGTTCAGGATCTTCAGGCTCTTTCAAATGCTGATATAACTCTGAAATAGTTCTCTATCTCAGTTTGATGGCAATAAGAAATACAGATTTGTGGGTAGCTAGCCTGAAGTCGGTGTTCTGCATAGGAATGGAAGGATTTCTGCTTTTGAAAGGGATCTAAGACGTTGTATTTCAGGCTTTCTGTTGTCTACAGTAGGCCCTGATGCTGGCACTGATTCAGCGGTGGTTAGAATTGAGGGAAATCGCCATGTAAAGAAAAGCTATTTCTGAATTTCTACTAAAGAATGGGATATCTGTCCATGGCTGGAGGTACAAGCCGCCTGCTACCATGTCTCATACAGATCTAAGAAATGTGAACGCTCTGAGAAAGCACAGGTCACTTTGGCCCTGGTCGGTCATCTGCCATAGTTAAAAAAAAAAAATATCCAGAAAAACAGACCACAGCACTTACTTCAAATGCAAAGTGCTGTGTCTTGAACAGTGTGCTAAAATATCTCAACACAGAATGAGCCACACAGAATGTTCTATCATAATAAAAAGTCCCAGCAAATGAGGCAGTGAAAATGGCTGGAAAGGAACAGGGAGCAAACTTAGTGGACTGTTTTTTCCAAAAGCTATTAACAACTCTTACTGCCCAAACTAGTGCATCAACTGCTCAGCGATATCCCCCTCCAAAGCTGCTGCCTTCGGAAAGATTTTGGGCTCCATGGGAAACACAAGGAAAATTTGGCGCTTTGCCTTCTGAGTGCTGTCACTTGGCAAATCAAGTGGGTTTGTTTCAAAGTCGTTTGCAGCTTCAAAGATTTCCATACATTATGTGTCCCTCCCTGCTTTTGTTCTGTGTACCTGGATGCAGCATCAATATTCTGACAATAGTCAGGGGCATCTGGCTAGCAGGTAGCACTGGCCAACTCCAGCAGACTTCTGCCCAGAGTGAGGTTCCTGCAGAATAAGGTGCAGTGTAAGCCTGAAGCATCACAGCTGCACTGGAGTAACTCTGTGCAGGCACTGATTTTGGAAGAACCAAGGTGCCAGTGACACGCTCAGAACAGCTCTGTTGCTCCACAGTAAAGCATATAAAGGCCAGATCTTTTTTCTGTCTTGTCCCACATGGTCTGGGGGAAGAAATGCATTTGTTGATTTTTGTGTCAGCTCTGTGGGGCTCTTCTGGTTTCCTTTGCTTTCAGGGAGCTGAAGTAGAGATAGGTGAGTTGGAGATTCACAAACAGGGCTTGACTTCACTGCAGTCAATGGAGGGACCAATGGGGTTTTGCATAATTGTTTGCTGAATGATTTCTAGTTAAGAATGCAAAATAAATATATTTAAATCACATTCTTATAACTGTTCTGGATCTAGATAGCTGTTTTTAGAAACAAGAGACCCTTGAGCTTACTAGTCAACTCCCCTGCTATGACAGAAATGTCTTTAATAAGCTTTTGAAAAAAATAATCTTGAAAGTTTGTTTTCAAATAAATGTTTTTTTTTTTTCTTTTGGAAAAGATCTTGATCACTTTAGAGGCAAGAAGCCTTCTAATTTTCAGCCCAAGTATATTTGTGGACAGTCTGTACCTATTTGTTCTTCTGCCAGTGCTGTCCTTTAGGTTAAATGGATCCTTTCCTCTCCTCTGTTTGCTTCCCCTTCCTCCCTGCTGTATTTATAGAAAGCAGTTAACAAACTTTTTTAGCCTCTGGTTTCCTAGTCTCAGAAAGTGAAGCTCTGGATGCCACTTGAAAAGCCATCCTGCTTTGATGGATTTGTTCAGACAAACTTGCTACCAGACCTAGTTTCCTGTACAGTTGCATACCTACAATATTTGGGATAGAGGTCATTTAGTCGCTGGTTCAAGTGCATTAGACTCCTTGACTTCTTTTCCCCTCGGACACTGCCCTTTCTCATCCTGTGTGCTTATTCCCCTTTAACCACCTTGCTTTGTCTGCACAATTAACCGGAGCATCCTGATTAAAACAAGATAAAGTATTATTTTTGCTTTCAGGCTTTGCCTATGTTATCGTTAGATGTTACTCCACACCCTTTCTTTCCCTTTTGTCCCTTTCTGTTTACGAGGTCTGGCCCATGCTGGTGTGTAGTATTGTAGACTCTCCAAGTCCCTTTTCTACATTCCTGAGAGACTCCCTGCTTATTCCTAATATCCTCTGAAGCCAGCCCTCTTCTCACAGTTGTCAGGCTGCTCTTCTGATATTTTTGCAAATAGTTAAAATCCTGAGAATCTGAAAGATGCCCTTGTTCATTCAATGGTGAGATTAAATCACCGCGAAGATATTGTGTTTTTGTTCCATCCCTCTGTAGTGCCTTTTAGCAAACCACAGACATGTGTGAGAGTGGTGCCAGATCATGATGACGCCATTCATCTTGTCCATCATCATCCTGTCCCCATTTGGCATCACGTTCCTTGTGTGCCAGCCCAAGGATATTTCTGTCTTGCCTTAGTGTGAACCGTTTGTTTTTCAGTCGTGTCATTCTTCTAGAAGCAAGCTGTGTTTTTCTGATGCAGTGACATTTCTGGGGGGGCAGAGGAGGTTCTTGTGAGAAAAGTCACGTCTTTTGTAAGCAATCACAGCCAAGTTTTCAGAGCTGTAAGAAAACCTCTTATATTTGCCACACTGTGACATGAAATCTCTCAGATCATCATGACAGAGCTTGATCAGGACTTTTTTTATCCATGCCACAGGGTGGTTGAAGACTGAAAGTCGTCTTGTCCATCCCACTTGGCATGGTCTCTTTGGGTCCTGCAGCAGATGGCTCCTCCTCCTTTGCTTTTTCTTTCTTTGAAGAGTAAATGCAGCATTTGTGTCTCCTTGCCGTGAGGGTGGTTCATTTTGCTAAATTGTAATTGGTGGCAAAGTTTTATTTGTCTCATTAGACATTTATCTATCAGGTTGCAACTTACTCATGACCATTCAGGTACCAGTGAAATGTGAACGTCTGCTAGTTTTACACTCTGAGAACTAGAAAAGCCAGAAAATGAATGTTTCCTTTCTCCTGATCTTAGATACTACCCTGGGTTTTCTTCTTTACCAATGGACAGAAAAAAGTGTTTCAGGGAACAATTCATGTGACCCCATTTAGATGACTCCTTTAGGATGTCCTGAAGGGATTCTTGGATGACTAAAGTGGATACATTTAGTCAGATGAAGCCCACCTCAGCTACCAGAGTAGTGTATGAATGCAATGCCAGAGAGGTTCTCTGCAGTACTTTTACAGGCTTCAATAGAAGGCACTGAGAGGGCAGGGATGGGGGCAGGGTAGACTTCTCTCAGTTTTTGAGGAGAATTGAGCTGCAGAGCAGACCTTGCTCAATGAGCTGGAGGGAGGTATGACACCCACACCCTGGCTGCATTGACACAACTTGGGTGAGAATTTTTGGGTTCCTACCTCCTCAAATCTGCAGGTGATGTTTCCTGTGTACATGCTCTTTAGCCTGGTCCTGTCCAATGATCCCTGTGAGCCTAAAGGTTCTCAATATGTGTATTTTCAAACCTGCATCCTTCTGAGAGAACTGAGGAAGGCACTATGTGCACGGTGGTCCTGGCAGATCTGAGGGGTAGAAACATCTAAACCTGCTCAGAATTTTTGCCCATAGTCTTTCGTTTCCCCTTGAGAAAGCAGGGACTGTAAACTTTATTTTTTGTCTTGATATGTAACTTCTCTTGGAAAGCTGCCTCCTGTTTCCCTTCTCCTTGATAGACACAAGTACCGTTTGTTAAACCACCTCCGAACCCTTCATAGTGTGGAGTAAGAACAACTCAAGTCATAGATAGACTGCTGCGGTCCGAAGTCTGGACTTGTATATTTTATTCTCCTTTATATTAGCTATATGAGCTCAGGAAACCAACAAACTTAGGTCATTCTTGAACATGAAATATTGTCGCTTTGTGGCAGCAACAACTCTGCCTGGTTAGAAGGGGAAGGACCATGCACATCCCCTTGTGTCATAGAATCATAGAATGTTTTGG
>NW_010128433.1:369-3084 GCF_000699245.1 Pterocles gutturalis | reverse complement strand
TTACACTCCTGCTGCTCGGGGTAGTCGATGAAGTCCGGGGCGGGCAGACCCGAGAGGATCATCAAGGATTTGTTCCAGATGGTGAAGGTGGGGCACACCGGGAGGATGAAGGAGACCTCGAAGGTGTGGAGGTGCAGGGAGTTGGCAGGGTCGTAGAAGGAGAGCGCGTTGTTGTCATAGTCCAGGAGGACGCCGAGGCGCTTCATCTGCGGGTGGACCTCCACCAGCATCTCCTTGTTGTTGTGCCGCACCACAAAGTTGTTGTTGCAGCGGGAGAAGACCCAGGACGAGGAGTTCTTCCCGATCCACTCGTTCTTGGGGGCCGACTTGTACGCCACGCCGACGGCATACCTGCGGGAGAGGAGACGCTTTGCTCAGAACCTCCAGCCTCAGCACCGGACGAAGCCCAGCCCCGACGGCTGCTGGCACCCCCTGCTCTGAAAGACCCCCGGCCGGGGGAGCTGGCAGAGCCAGCAAGCTTTGGTCAGGAGCGAGCGGCTGGGGAGAACGGGTCCCGCTCCACCTGTGACCAACGCATCCTCACCACGAGCATCACCAGGACACGGGGCTGGGGGCTCGCTCTGGGTCACTGCCACAGCCCAGCTGCCTCCCAGCACGTGGCCGGGCTCGTTCTGCACCCGAATGCAGCCCTGCGCAGAGCCCCAGGAGCTGCTCTGTATCTGAGAGCCATTTCCTCCCCCGAAGGTCTTGCAGTATTCAGTCATCAGCAAAACAACGTCTGGAACAGCTCCATTTCTGGGGAACAGCTCCAGATATAATTACTGCTGGAGAAACAACTCACAAATCAAGCTGCTGAAGTCAGAAACTGCTTTTTAACAAAAGGTACACTGGCTTGCATCCCTGACTCGTCCCTTCTGCTGCTGCCCAGACGCGTTCTGCAGGCAGGGGCTTGGGGGCAGGTCCAGGCTGGGGGAACCTGCTGAGACACAGCAGGGAGGTACCGCGGGGTCGAGGATGCTCCTTGCTGCTACTGGGAGCAAGGAGCTGTAACGTGGGGCCGTGCTGCTGCGCAAGCAGCTCTGCAAGGGCACTGGGGAGAAGGCAGCAGGCTGCTGGGGAGGAGCGGGGCTAAAGCAATTCTCATCCTTGGACTCCCCAGGAACACCTGCCTTCATCTCCCAAGGAGCACGGGGAGGCTTGGCTCCCACCCTCCCAATCTCACAGCATCCACCGTGGAGCCTGGACCAGAGAACAGCCACAAAACCTCAGCTGAGAGCATTTAAATCTGCCAAAAACTTGGGCTATAACCCTCATGGGACCCACAACATCTCCGGGGCAAGGTGATGGAGCTGCCTACCAGGTGGAGGACCCCACCACCACCTCCCAGTAGTGGCAGCC
The DNA here is from genome assembly GCF_000699245.1 of Pterocles gutturalis. NCBI lineage: Eukaryota > Metazoa > Chordata > Aves > Pterocliformes > Pteroclidae > Pterocles > Pterocles gutturalis. The sequence goes on along the minus strand of NW_010128433.1, from coordinate 1,725 downwards.
GCTGTCGATGAAGACGTTGCCGGCCGCGCCGTAGCATCCCGTCCCACTGAACCTCTCAGGCGTGTGGCTCTTCTTCAGGGAGCTCTCGTCCTTCTCCATCTGCAGCCCGTCGTTGGAGATCTTCAGCTTCTTGTGAGCCATTTTGGGGTCCAGCTTGAAGGGCTGACCTGTCAGGAGACAACGCCTGGGTTAGGGTTTACGTCTGTTACCAACATCGCGCAGGCAGAACAGGGCAGCAAACACCTGCCCCAGGCTCTCTGGACATCCTCCGTGAGCCAAGGGCTCCCCCGCCAGCCAGGGACCCCGGGTCATGGAGACGGCACCGATGATGCCATCGAGGTGCCCTGCGAGCCAAGCCCGGCTGGGTGTGCAGCCCCCACTCCCAAACAGATCCATGCTCCGATAGGAGGGATGAGTTATGTGAGTGCAGGGAAGGGAGGACAGCCCCTGGAGCGCTGGTACCACGGCAGCAGCACTGCGCACGTCCCCCCCGGCCCCACCAGCGGCCGACAGACCGCTCCCCACTGCGTGCATGTTCTAGGAATCACGCCCGAGGTTTTCCAGCGCTTCTCCGCTGCCAAACAAGGTCTCAGGGCTTGGAGACAAGAGCCCGGGCTGTGCGTGCGAGCCACCCAAAGGGCCCGGGGCCCAGCCGGTGCTCAGCGAGGCTGGAAGGGAGGCGCGAGCCCAGGGCCAGCAGCGAGCGCACGCCCGGGGCTTCCGATGCAATTAACAGGAGCAGCTTTGATGGGTTTTGCAGTTCTTTAATGCTGGCTTGAAACGCAGCGGCAGTTCCTTTGTAGCATCACCAGCACACAGAAAGCCAAACTGCTTCCCCGCTGCATGCAGGGGCTGTGCCGCTCGCCCGGATCAATCCCCCAGGACCAGGGAGCATCGCCCTGCCTCGCGCCCGCATGCCCCGTCTGCTGTGCAACACATCCGACAGCCAGCGCTGAGGACACGGGTGACGCAGGAGCTCAACCAAACCCGGGTGACGTCCCCAGCACCCCCCGGTGCCCGCTCCCAAAGCACAGACTGCATCTGAGCCCCTCGGCTTCCCCTGGAGCCCCCAGACAGTCCCTGGTTCTGCAAACAGAACCCCAGGAGGTCAGAAAGCAGCAAATTTTCTCGGGGGTTTTGCCGCTGTGAATTTTTATGCAAAATACAGTAAGGAGCTTATGGATACTGGACAGGATTTCTACAGGGATGCATCTATTTTAGGACACAGCAAACTGAGAAGGGCAGCTGCAGCAAACCACCTTCCATAAGGGCAAACCCCTTCAACCAGGCTCTGGCACCTGGAGCAGCCCTGGCCCGGCGGGGGGAAGGAGCCGCTGCCCCCCCGCGATGCACGCC
>NW_010128433.1:0-286 GCF_000699245.1 Pterocles gutturalis | reverse complement strand
GGAACCGCAGCCCCAGCAGGGCTGGGGAGCCGCCCAGTGCCACCCCGAAACGCCGCTCACTGCGATGCTCTGCAATACCCGATGGCAGCTCGTGCTGATTTTCCTCACAGCCCAATTTGCAGATAATTGAGTTGAGAGGCTTGAAAATAAAGCTGTAAATTGGGAGCAACCTGCCCTCCCGCTCCCTCCGGCTGCTTTAATATTTCTGCAGCTATCTTCTTCAGGCAGTAATGTGAAGAGACAAGCTTTGAGGAAGTGAGGAATAAAAATACTCCTCTCCGACAGC
>NW_010128432.1:15378-35083 GCF_000699245.1 Pterocles gutturalis | reverse complement strand
CGGGTGAAGGATGCCCGCCGCCTCTCCCGCGAGTGAGGATATCGCATCGCTCTGCTGGGTGCTGACACATCTCAGCGACACAGTTGTGTGAGTTTTGGGGGACTGGTTAGGTCTCTAGCCCATGTTCACAGAGGTGTGTATAGCTTTGTGGCCGAATTTCTTGCTGTACATCCACAAGCCTAAGTGCCAAACTGCTCCTCTCGTGGAAAGGATTTGAAGAAGGGGTTGTTCTCTAGGGTGAGAAGCTCATGCGGGGTTCTCTGCAGACCTCATTAAGGTTGGTTTTCCCTACGTGGCCAGCACCAGTCCTGCTGCTTTGGAAGATATGGGAACATCCACCAGTTTCACTGGTCTTGCCATGTGAATTTGCGGTTCCTTACGGACAAAGGTCCGTCACTGCTGTCTGTTTCTGGCGTTGCGTAGGTCTTTGTAAAGACTGTCAGGTAGCCCCGGTCTTGTTGAACATCTCTCAGCTTCGATGTACTTCCCAAAGGGCCTCTGTTGAGCTGGATCATTTCAGCCAGGACTCCTCAGGAGGAAGGAGGAGTGCCACGTCTGGCCAATAATTTGCGGTAGCCAACGTGTAAGTTGGCTTCAGCGAGAGCGGGATTTGTGCTCATGGATCAAACATCAAAGGATTCTTACATAATGCAACATCTTTTAACATCGGTAAAGCATTAAGTCATAATCATGTAGCACTCTGATATATGTTATTATTCTATTTTATTTCTGAATGTGCTTCACCTCAGCCCAAGTGATTCCCTAGCCTTGCAGAAAATAATAATAAGGATGACTTACAGTGAGTCGTAGCTTTGCAGCTGTGAATTCGGGCTGTGTCCCGAGCAGAAGCGGATGGCTTTGCTCATTCCTGGTCTCCATGCCAAATCTTTCAGGTGGCTGTGAGCTGCGAGACTCAGAGAACTAAGGAGAGAGGGCATCTCCAGCAGGTTTTGTAGGCATGAGATTGCCAGGGGATGGGGCTGGGCTGGGCAAGCAGGCGAGCAAGCCTTGGGCGAGCAGCACCCTTCACCTGGCACCCTGTCCCTTGCCAGCCCGGCCCCCCCAGCTCCATCGGTCTGTTGGTCGGTCACCCCAGGGGGCTATGGAAGCCATCGTTCTTTAATGAATGCTTTTGCTGTGAAAATACAGAGCTCAGCTGTCAAAACTAGGTCTCTGGTGAGGAATTTACGGCACCTGCCAGTGAGCTGTTTTCATCCGTTGGCAGCACACGCGTGCACACATGTGTAGCAAGGGTCTGCTTTGACATTTCAACGTGGGACAACCAGGACAGATACGTGGGTATCAGTTATTTGTTCCTGCTTAATTGAAGGGATTTTCACGCTTCTGTTGGTTTTGATTGCTTTTTTTACCTCCTTCTCCAAAAATGTGGCACGCTTGGTTCCCTATGTGAAGCTGATTTTTTCAATGCAGCAATTAAAATTCCGAATTTCAAGTGTTTGAGCTACTTCTTTTGCGGTGAAAGCTGACAAGAAGGGAACGGTGCAGGGAGTTTGAAGCGTGGAGGTAATTTTGTCCCAAGCTTGTTCAGGGATAAATTCTCTGGGATGCCATGCTTTATGGCATTACCTGCTCGCAGAAGCCGGGTCTGCGGAGTTCTGAGCATCCTCCTGGGAGCAAGGCTGCCGTTTGTCAGCATTTGCACCAGCATGAGCAGCGAAGGCTTTTAACAGCAAAACCACGCTGATCAGCTCTGGTTCTGCTCCTCGCCACCCCTCCCCTGGCTTCCAGGGGGATCTGTCTTTCCTGTCACTCAGGATAAAGATTCGCCGCCAGCAGCATGGAGATCCAGAAATGTGCTGTAATCTCGCCGAGAGTTTGATTCCCCAGCTGGGACTGCTGGATTTACACAGGCGGGCAGTAGAGGGTTGTTGCACTGAAGCTTGTACGTTGGTGTGCTGAACCACTAAACGGGCTGGAGGGTCTCTTTTTGTCTAGAAATAACCTTGATCCTTGGAGTGGTAAAATCTATGGATTTCATCACGTGAATTGGTTTAGATTTAGCTCGATCCACCTATTCAATTTTAAAAGCTTTTTTTTGTTTGTTTGTTTTTGTTTAGAGGTGGATTAATAATTCATTCCCAAATCGGGGGTTAGCGCAATGGATATTTAATTGTAAATGTATATCTTTAATTAGAACTTGGTACGTGGATGCAAAATTCCTTATCTTGTCGTTTTTCAGAAGCACACATATTAAACCCCAGCAGAAATATTATTCCCTGTATTTAAAGGTCTGAATGACCTTTTAATCAGACATCGCACCTTCACTTCCAGCTGATATGACAACGTCTAACAGTAATTCAACCCGATGCTGCAAGACAATAAATAAAGGCCATCGCAGTCACTACGTCTTTAAATGTCTCTGTCTAGCTGTGGTTTTGCGTTCAGGCAGATGGACCCGCTGCGCAGTATTACGCTTAGTTTTCCGGTGAAGACAATCTATTGAGTTTAACACATTTGCACGTTTGTCTGTTGTTTTGAGGTCGATTTAGTTGTAGGATTGTTTCGTGTCGTTCTGAACTCCAGCCTCTTCTGCAGCCAACCTCTTTATAAATTATAAATCTGTGTACCTCGCTCCCAGCAGCCATCTTACAGCCCAAGCAGACCCGTGCGGATGGTCTAGCGATGCATTCGCTCTCCTCGGCACACCTTGGGAGGGGGTGGCTGTGCTCTGTCACCACTTATGTGCTCACACTAGACATGTGTAACGGGGCAGAACAGGGACTGGGAAAGATCAATATGAGCAATTCCTGCTTTTGGACCACTGTCACAAAGAAAACTCATCCTGGTCAGGGTCATTGTATTCAACAAACCAGCTCATTGTCTTTAGAAGTTAATTTCTGGGTGATTTATGAAAGCCAACATATTTGCAGAGGGGGAGTGGGTATTGAATTGAGCACAGGTCAGAATTCTGGTGGCACAGCAGAAGTACTTTGGCTCTGGTATTGCCATGGGCATGAGCGATAAATATAACAATAAGAGCTCCCCTTCCATACAGCTTTTACAAAAAGAGGAGCAGTGTACTGCTTGAGCCTGACTATCACAGAATGGGCTATTTTTTCAACAAAAAATACTTGCCATACTAAGGAGCAGTTCCCTGGAATTCAGTAAGAAATATTCTGTCAAGTACAATGCACACTGTATGCTGTAGGGTCCATGGATTTTTTTGTGTTTTTTATGGAAAAACCAGGAAAACACTTAAGAGGTCTTCCCTGAAACAAAAATGCAAGAATTCCTTCAAAAAAGAGAGATGGTATTTATATATGACACCAGCAGAGTCAATGAAAGCTCAAAACCAGGGAGAACTATTTATCTGCAGTTTTCCAGAGTTTTGCTTTTAGGGGAATTTCATCAGATGAGATGCTGCTGTTTGTAGGCAGCTCTTAATGAAGCCAGTACTTGTGAGCTGGGACTGCCTGATATAAAGTCATCTCAGGGCTTGCTCTCGCCTCCGTGGCAAGAACATCGTGAGTTCTGGAGGAGAGACGGGTGGGTCTATGGGTTCAAGGGCACTTCCAGCATCTTTTCATTTTGAAGGAAATTGAGGGCAAGACATACCTTGCAGAAATGACACAGCCCTTGTGGGGTCAGCGCCTCAGTCTCTCACGTAGGTTGTATTTTAAAGTCGTGAAGGGAATTTGCTTGTACTCAAATGTGTATGGAGAGGCATCTAAATGTGAGGGGGTATAATTTTTGGGGGGACAACAGACAGGGGGAGGTGGGAGGGTGGCAACTCTGCAAGCAGACTGTTTCTGGGTAAGCCAAGGTCCAGCGTGTGTGCAAAAGGAAGTCTGTGGGCAGCCTGAGCAGCCCCGCCGAGGCAGTAGGCTGTTTCCCTCGCTGAAATGAGGATGTGCTTACGTGCGCTCTGCATTGCAACCTAAACATGGAAGGAGGTGACCGGCCTGAGGTTTGGAAATGCCAACCTCTGCTCCCAAGGCATCTGTAGACACAGATGCTTTCTGACCGACAGATCGATCCCTTCGTTATTCCCCTGCCAAAAGAATTGTTCTTGCCAACGCACGCGTCCAACCTGCACACCCACCGAGCCATAGCTGCGCATCCGAGGCGCAGGCAGAAACCGTTGTAAAACTGTGTGGTTATTCCAAAAGCACTCTCTGTTTTCCTGGAGGTTTTTTTCTAGCAATGTTTACATTTCCATGACTACCTTGTTTAACTAACTAAGGAGAAGACAGCGTGCTAGGTGTGTTATGTGCTGAGTACGATGTGTAAAATGGTGTGTGCTTGGAGAAAGGATGTTTCTATTAATTGTCAAGCAATGCGGGGCATCGTGATGTTCCTAGATAACTGAAAGTATGCCTAAAATGTAAAGGAAAAGAACAACTAGAAGAACTCGAGTATGCCAATGCCACGAAAGAAAGCTTAACTTGTTTTCTTGCTTTTTTTTTAGAGAACACCTGTTCCCAGCGCTGAAGCATTCCGATGGTTCTTTTAAGCAGTAGTGTATCTTATTTTCAAGGCAGTCCGAAGTGAATGGCAAGCTAAAGTCTTGTTTTAAGAAACTGCTTAGTCCACCATTGAAGAATATACTCAGACACTATTTTCATTTATGTATAGGGGTTTCCTCAAAAGCAAAAGACAAAAATCTGGGAGCCTGGGGAATTGGCCAGCTTCTTCACGTTCCGTACACTGATTCTTTCTTTGATGTAACTTAGCTATACTAGTGAAGTTGTTGTCTATTTTTAAAGTGGCTGGAAAAAAAAAAAAAAAAAAAAAGTTTGGGTAAACCCCTGCTATAAAGTCATGTATCTTTGAAAAGTAACATATCTATACTTCATTTTCAAATATATGTGTTTCAGTACTGTAAACTGTACAGATAGCCGCTTGTATTTTGTGTGTTTAGACACAAGGAGACAATCATGTCTGAGCATCTATGGAGATTAACGGTTTGTACACAACGGTGTGGTTCTGCGAGTTAAATCCGGAGCAATAAATTCTAGCTTTAACCATGATTTTGCTAGTTGTTTAGCAGCAGCAACAACAGCAGCACTGTTTTTACCATGCATCCTTCCATAGAGACTTGATGCCAAGTTTTCCAAGATAAAAAGATGGAGACGCATCTAGCAATGACCTTCCGTCGTGGTGGTGTAAGAGGGGAAATTAAACAATTAAAATTAATCTTTCCAGCACTGTATTAGAGTAGTGGTTTGTGCACTTGCATTGCTTCCAGAGGAGCTTTACAAAGGGGTATCTCTCCAAAAATGGTGTCTGACTTGCTTTTCATTGTGCTCTGAGCTGGAGCGCCCAGCATAGGCAGATGTGCAAAACCAGTCGTCTGTACGAAAGTTGTTCTAGGATGCAAAATGAAGTGAGTACAAGACTTTAGAAGAAATGATGACTCATACTAATTACCCTTCACCTATGAGTTCTCATGTAACTTTTTCAGTCAATGGAATAAATATTTCATAAAGTAGAATGCCATATTTTTGGTCCAAGTGGAGCTCTTCACAGTTAAGTGAGTTTTGACAGTTGGACTAGTTTGGGTCTCACTTGCACTTGCGTTCATTTGAGAGCCTGGATATTTTTTCAGTATAAAAATGAGATTTTTTTTAAAGAAATGTTTGAAAAAAAAACCGCTTCTCCCCACACGTTTCTCGGTCCACTGATTGTGGCTTTGCTGGACAGCTGGTCCCTTAGGCTCCCAGAAGGATGCTCTGCCCTTCTTCCTGCCCTAGCTGCGCGGAGGAGATGTCTGCTCCTTGAAAAGGCAGCTCACGGAGGAGTATAACTTGCATGTCATAAAAAATGTGGAGAGTACTGAACTTAGGGATACTTAGTTGATCATCACTTTTTATTGCTTGGCTTCATCATACCACTCATGAGTGAAACAGCCATCCCACCAAAGGAAGCGAACGCTGTTGTGCCATGTTATTTGATAGATTCATCCTTTTGTAATAGACAGGACTTCCAGCAGTTTCACAGACAAGGTGCTGGGCATGGAAATAACTGGTTAAGGATGCACAGCACATTCAAATCTCTTATTGTTTCAGCACTTTCTCTGGTTTTTGCTAAGTTCTTCAGCCTTTAACCCCTGGTCACGGGGGATGGTTGGGAGCACGGTGGTGTGGGACCTGTATGTTTGGTGGGGGAGGGATCTCATGGGACCGGCAGGTGTTGGGAACAGCCCAGAAAGGACAGGACGGCGGGATGGAGGAGGAGAAACCTCCTGAGGTCATGTGTGTGTGTCAGCAGGGCCAGGCAGGGCACGGATCACCCGGGGCGGCAGGAGGGGCGCAGGTGGACTGGGCTTACACTGTGTCCTCGACTTAGGGTGGATGCACGTGTTGACATCTTTGCGTGGTGTGACATCACATACGTGGCTTCAGAGGTGGGCTGTCACACGGGAAATGCTTCTGGTGTGCTCCTCTTCCAGTTGGCAAGAGATCCCCAGCTGAATCCTCCTCCAGTACCCATTCCATGAGCTTGACGTTGGTTTGTGTGGCAGCCGCGTATGGATTTTTTTGTTTTGGAGAGTTTTTGGGTTGGGCCTCTGTTACTGACCCCCAGATCCATATGAGCTCTGTAAGGTCTTCTCTAACCAAACGCTGATTGACTGACAGACTGAAGCCTTATTTGCACATCTGGCTGGTAAGATTGCCTTGCTTTTTGGAAAATTGTGATTGCTTTTACAGAAGTGGAGACAAACTTAAGTTCAGGCTACATTAGGTGTACAAAGATACTCATAGCAATGTACTTACTGTCTAATACCCTAATGTTGCATGTCTTGATGTGGTTTGTTTTGTTTTTTGTTTTTTTTTTTTTTCGTTTTGTCATTTTTTTTTAAAGAACTGATGGATCTGTATATTGTAATTGTGGTGTTTTACATGTCAATTCAAAATTGTTAAAACAAACAAGCAAACCTGTTAATTATTGAAAACAAACAAGGGTTGATTTTTCTTTGATTTACCCATATGGTTTTCATTTTGGATGTTGTTCCTTTGCACCATCAGATTTTCAGGTTTTGTTTAGACAGCACTTTTATGATGTAGTGCACATAGAGCTTTTTAATTAGTGATGTTGGAAGAAGGAAACCCCTTTTCTGGCTTGTCTCTCTCCACCCCGTCCCCCACCCCTGGTTTATACACATATTTGCCAATCAGATTATTGTCAAGTTCTAATTAACCAAATTCATGCTTTTCACAAGGTCCAAACCCATTTTCCAGTATGCAAATTGGTATTCCTCTCTTTCATTCTCACAATGCCAAAAAAAAAAAAAAAAGGGGGGGGGGGGGGGGGGGAGGAGAAAAAAAAAAGAGCAGAACATACTTTTGCCATTTTCTAAGCACTAAGCCTAATGGAAGCATTTTTGGCATACCCCAGATAAACTCATGACAAATGGTAAGGCTGGAAGGGAGGCACATGTACCCATTCAATTAATAACAGACCCTCCCTGTGAGGGGAAATACTCCCTTTTGTACAGAACCCCTGGTATGAAAGTCCTACAATTAATGTTAAAGAATAAAAAGTCTTTAAATGGGTGATATCTGTAATCAAATAATGAAGAAAGAAAGTAGTTAAATGAACATACCATTCAGGGTCGAATGCATTCAGCAAAAAGCAGTAGTGGGTCTTTGATCATGGTTAGATGCATAGTGATATCAAACAGTGGGTTCTCATGTAACAGCTAAATGTTTCAGATTTTGTTTTTATTAAATTTGGCAGTTTCACGCTGAGCTCTACTGTATTCTTAGTGAATAAAAGACAGCTCCTATGTTAGAAAGTACTTCATTTTCACAATTGCAGGGAACTAGGAAGGGTTTTTTTTCAGAAACACGGGCCACAGAAATGTACTCCTTTCACAGTGTTCTCCTATTTCTGAACTGTGCAGTTATCTATTAAATTTTCTAATAGATATTTGTGTAAGGTGTATGTATGCTTGTGCAATTATGGAAAAAAAAACAGTTTTGGAAAACAGTGTATTTATGAAAAAATAAACACTTATGGGGCATGTACAAAACTGTATAAAAACATTCAGTTTGCCCAGTAAAGTTGTTTTTTGTGATATTTCTGTGTTGTTGAATAAAGGACTTTAGTATTCAAAATATCTCTCTTTTTCCATAAACAGGTTTTGTTTGTGGGATCTTAAACAAAAAAAACCTCTTTTAAAAAAAGAGTCCTCAAAACGAGCGAAAAAGTCCAAATGCTGACCTCAGTCTTGCGTATGGGAATGAATGCTTATGAAGTGCCGGTACAGTAACTACAAAACTAACTCCTTGTCAATTGGCAATCGATGGAAACCCCATAAGTTGTATACCCAAAGGTAATGTTGTACTCTGGATTTTTTTTAAGACAGCAGAAAAAAAACCAAAAAACTGCCTTTTTGAGAGTAGGAAGGTGACACTGGGATTTTGAGGCTATGAAAAGGTTAGTGAAGTAGGAGCAAGACGGATTGCAGAAGGCTCCAGCCTTTTAATGCAGACCTCTGTTGTATAAAAAAAGTGGATTAGTGAGGGTGATGTGATAAATTAGCAGTTAGCTTCGTAGGGAAAAGCATACAAAACTCTTGCAACAAACCATAGTCCTGAGATTAGTTTATCCTGTTTCTGTTGGAGTGTTTGGGATTATGACTATGATTTGTAAAAGAACGACAGTAATATCTTCCTCTTTGTTTTACTGCTTCTCACTTTGAAGTTCTGCTCGTTGCCTGCCTCATAAGCTATAGCAAAGCAAACGGGTTCCTCTTGCCATTTTATCTCCCCGTACTACGTGCCGATATTAAAGCAACTTGAGATAGGTGGGGAAGTTTGTGACGGTGCTGGCAGCACGTCACCGGATTTTGGTGCAATTTGGAATGTCACTTTTCTGCGAATGGACCTTTGATAAGCAGCGTGTCTGCTCTTAGGTGCCAAAACAGGATTTTGAAAGGATTTGAAACATGAGGTGAGTCCCTTGGTCTGCGAGATTCCTTCAATGCCAGCTGATTTTCCGGCGGGAGCCTCAGCGTATCCTTTTGTTTTTTAAAGAAAAGAACAAAAGTGAAAGGAATAGAAGCGGATTTTCCACTCGTCCTGTCTGCTCTCATCAAAATCCGTAAGGATATGTGTTCTTGGGAGACGCAGACCGCTCATTAGACAATGCCAAGAGTGAATCTTGAGGTCTGTTTGAAGAGGAGGAAAAGGGCTGCCAAGTTGCTCAGGCATATCAGTGATCTCTCTGGATTAAATATAGAATTCACAGGGAGGAAATACACTCATTTCATGAGATGGTCGATTTGGAAGCGGGAAGAAGTCTCTGAGTTCCTATTCCTTTAATGCTTTCTCTTTCAACTTTTTTTCCCCTCGAGTATTGTTTTATACTGGGTCTGAATGAAAAACATCCCTCAGCTCCAGAGAAGTACTCGCCCCAGATATGAACCTTGCAGTTTAAAACTACCTCTAGCTTTTTATAGCTTTTATTTTTTAATTAAAAAAAAATCTAAAAACCCCACCAAACCTGGCCAACAAGCAGGTAATTCTTCAAAGCCAAAACTGACAAACTCATTACTGAGCCCATTAAGAGGAAGGAAAATACCCTTTTGTGTGGAAGCTCAATTCTTCTAGGCTGTGTTGGACTCAATTTGGTTTTGCCACGAGCCATTTCAGTGCTCTCTTATATTTCTCAAAGGAACAAGTCTGCAATTATGAACGGTCGAGTGATACAGGGCAACGTGCCTTCTGGGAGGCTCTAGTCCTCCCCAGATTCCCACGGGCTTTACTAGATAGCTCGTGAAATTGGAGGATATTATATAGGTGACTTATTTATAAGTTCTACCCTACTTCTCTGTAAGGATCTACTCAGTCACCAGTGTGCGGTGGGCACGGATAAATGGCCCCAAAATCTATAAAGGTAAGAAATACGTCTTCTCAGTAATAACTGCAGAACATACAATAAAGTTTGAGACCACAGCAACCATCTAAGGAAAGAAAGGTGAAGTTCAGCATCAGCAAAGATGTCAGGAGCTGCTCCCACAGTAGCTATCTCTCTGTTTGCCATTTGGTTTTTAGGATGGACATCCTCCGCTGGGTAGCTGGGTCCTTCGGAAAGGCAGTTTTGCCTAAACTAGGCAGGATGAAGGAAGGGCGTGTAGGAAATTGTAATCCTGCAAGACAAGGACCTAGAGTGCCTGAAGAGGCTTTGATGTTCAGGAAGTACTGCTATTGTTCTTCTAAGTTTTCAAACAAGATTAAAGGATTGTCCCATTATTCTTAATTTAATAAATGGGAATAGTTTGTCCTGCCCATTCCCTGAAAAAGAGTTTTGAAAAATTAACCTTAACAAGTTAATCTCCCAATAAACTTTGAAGGTACTTCTTAGTCTAATGTGGCTTCCTCATAAGAGAAGGTGCTGTGATGGGGGGTTCATTGGGCTGTATTGGGCCACTTTGACTTGCAGAGCCAAAGACCTTTGCTAGAAAATAACTCAGCAGAATAGCTGTAGGAATATCTGCAGGTGCCATGATGTCAGGCAGAGCCTGGATGAATTATTCAGTAGAGCTCTCCCCAGCTTGGTTTGTGATGTGTGTAAGCATCCTACATTTGAGAAGAAAACCCCTTCTTCCTTTACTCCTTTAAATCTGCTCTCTCTACAGAGTTAATAACACTAACCTTCTGCACTTCTTCAGGAAAACCCAAAACATGACAAGAAATACAGAAATCTCTTTTTGGCTAGATGTTTTCCTTTGGAAAGAGGGAGAGAGGGTTAGCCCGGGACAGAAACCCCTGTTGCCTGCCCAAATCTCCTAACACAGGTGTGCTCTGCATCGGATGTAACTTGTGAGCAAAGTCCGTCCATCAGCTTGGTGATCGGACACAGCCCTAGAGAATACCAACACCAAAGCAAACAGAACCCCGTGGGGGACATTCCCACCACCACCTCCCTGGTAGGTGTGACACACACGAGTTTGTGCCAGATCTCCGGCACCCCTTCTCCTCCCAGGGGACTGGGTTTGCTGTGCCCAGGAGAGAGGTGAACCCCAGCGGGTCTGATGAGCAGATAGCACGCTGGGGGGGTTTCTAAGAGGAGAGAAGGTTTATGAGTCCAGACAGTGGGTAGAATATCTCGACTGTTGCTGTCCCACATTAGCTTCTGATTTCTAGCTGTGCGTGTCACTGTAGGAGAAGTAGCCGGGCTGTTGGGCATACCCAGTCTCTTCTGTGCCTACATTTTAATAGTTGTACCCAGAGACTGACAGGGAGTCTGACCACTGATATGTTGATTGACAATGTACTGTTTAATGCCAAATTATAACAACTACCTTTCAACCTGTTTTTGGAGAATTAATGGGTAAAAAACCTGATCTAAAGAAATCTGTCACCCCCCTTAGGAACTGTGAACTAATTACTGCTTTCTGATATTCAGCTCTTACTTGTTTTGCCTTTTTATCCTGATTGTTTGCATTCCCAGGACTGATTTGCCTTTCTGATCCAATGCCATGTGATCTACTGATTAATTTTTGTGAGCAATCATGAACTCCAACCTATGGCTGACTCGGTATATTTTTATGCTACGCTCCATAAACATTCATTCATTTCTTATGATTGCTGTGTGGAAACAGACTTTTACAGGCTAATAAACTTGGATTTGAACTGGATGAAGAGTTTCCTTGTGTCGCTTCTTTCCTCTTTTTAAGAAAGCAAATAAAAATGGAGACATAAAGGTGCAAACCTTGACTTGATTTAACCAGGACTCTGTAGCTATCTCCACAGGTGCTATCAGTTGTAAAATTGCAAATGCCAGTAGCAAAACCTTATTCTCAAGTTGATTTCATTGACAGCGAGAAGCACTCCTTGTTTGAAATAAAACAAACTTTCAGGGTTTAGGGCTGGGAGAGAGGGGGAAGGGAAATCAGGGCTTTGCTTTAATTGGTTACTCTGGTGTCTTCTCTCCCGTAGACCTGCTTCCTTAAACACGCTGATGTGCTCAGAGCAGCTTCCAGCTGAGACCAATTAAGCAGAGCATTTGCCTCCAGTAGGGCTCCCAGGCTCTAGCCAGGCGATGCTTGTTGCAGCCCGTGTGTCGGTGCAGGGGACAGCCGGAGCACACGCGGGCACGCGACCTCACAGCAGACACAGGTCCAGGGCCAGCATCCTCCCACGCTCCCTGACCTGCGATGCATGGCAAAAATCCAGCTGGAAATGACTCTGCGGGTGGCAGAGGGATTTCTCTCTTAGCTGGCCAGTTCCAACTCAAACCAGCTTGGAAGCGCTGACAGTAAGTGTAGGAAACGGAACATGAATTCTCATGTCAGAGCTGTTTAAGGCATCTCAATAGATGAGCAAGCTGGCAGGAACTGGTAACCCTTTAAATGGTCTCTTCAGGGAGGCTGTTGGGATGGACCAGCATTTCTGCAGGGAGAGGCAGCAAGGCTAGAAACAGGTTGGCCTGATGCCTGCACGCAGCTACGGGTAGTGCTCTGATGTAAAGAAGTCAGCATCCTTTCCATATGTCAATCTGATGCATACCACAAACATTATGAATAGAAATTGCATTTTTCAGACCCTTCAGGCCACCACTGCAGGTCCAGGGCATGTATGTGACCTTAATCTCACCAAAGAGGACACAGGAACCTGATAGCAGAAGACATGAGCAATGAGATCAAGTACCCCTGAACTGCATGGCCATCCTCCCCAGGGATCTGAGGGGCCCAGTCCAACCCCTGCCTTTCATTTTCTAAAGAAACTTTTATAAGAAGGGGATGATCCCAAGGCAAGCTCACCATCCAGGTGAAACACGGACAGGATTATTAGCAGATCAGTTTTTTTCCCTGTTGTGACCCAGTACACCTGACTCCAATAATGTCAGCTAGAATTGCAGCAGCTGAAAAAAGAAGAGAAAAGCCAGGGAAAACGGCAGCTCCCCCCAAGCTAGGCAGAGTAAAAAGCTCACCTCTCGCTTTTTTTTTTTTTTTCTTCTTTCTTCTTCCCCCTCTATTTCCTTCCTTCAACTCCTCCCTTCCCTGGAGGAAGGCAGTGGCAGCAGCAGGTCCCCAGCTGCATGGTTGGCATCCCAGGAAGGTGGCAGGGCTGTGGCTCTACAGAGACCTGAGCCCCCGGAGGCTGGAGCACCTGCAAGGTAAGTAAAGTGCTGGGGGTGTGGAGCGGCACCCCAGTGAGTGTCGAGGGGGGGAAGGTGCTCTGGGGCTGCTGCTCTTCTGCCTGTGCCAGCGGTTTCCATGGGGAAAGAAATGATGGGGGATGTTGGCCTGAAGCAGCCAGTGGTGGACTGTTCCTATCCCCAGCGTGGCAAGGGCAGGGAGCCAAGGCAGGCTGCAGTAGTGGCAGTGAATGTGGAGGTGACTTGTGCCCTAAAATGTGGGTGCTGACCGACTCTAGCTGGATTCCTAAAGGGCAGAGGGTAAGACATGTGCTTGGTTTATCTCCAGTGTTGCCTAAACTTTTCCCCTGCCAGAGCTGAGGGTTCTGCAAAACAGATTAAAAATAAGCCAGGCCCTAGCTAGATTATTTTTTTTTTGCTAATTATTTTCTTGGAAACAGCTGGGTTGCTTTTGGTAGGACTTTGAAAGGACACGGAGCTCAAGGCAGACACCTCTCCTGGAAGCTTTCAGACCGTAGAATTACAGGTCTGAATAAAGCTCCAAACTGCCGAAGACAGGACCTTGTAACAGGCGGTTTAGGAGATGTTGCCACTGGCTTTGCTGGGAATAAAGGAGGGAGCGAGAAGGGCGTTAATTCCGCAGCGCTGCATGGGCAGACCCGAGATGGCTCTCCACCAGCGAGGCTGCAGGCAGCCGAGGTGGGTTATTGCTTTTTGGGTTGGCGTTCCCTTAGCATAAAATACCACTTGCATGATGGAAAGCAGCCAAGCAGGCGGCTGCGGCTCTTGGTGCGGTGGCAGCCCTGGCCAAACAGCTCCCCAGGGCTGCTCAATCGTGCCCTAAGGAGTGGGCAGGTGAGATGCTCGCCTGGCATGTGCCCCACGTGGGCTTTCCCCCTGGTTTCTGTCTCTGGCTCATCCGAAAAGACCCCAGCATGTTATGCCCAGAGGCAGGTTCTATCCGGGATGGTTGTTTAAAGAAACCTCCCAAGAGTGATGGCAGTGTGCCAGGGTGTGTGGTGGCCCCCTCCCTGCCGCCGTGTTTTGATGTGACGCTCCACGCCGCTGTTCTGACACTTCGCCGCTCCCACCACATTTCTCTTCTGCTTTATGTTAAAGCAAGGAAGGTGTTTAAATATTTATTACCACTAGAAACTCCAGAAGCCAAGTTGCATTTGTATAAGAGACTGAGATATATTTTTTTTTTCCAATTGTCAGTAATAATTCATTAATTATTATTTTAAAGTTGTTGTTGTTCTCCCTGCGATGTGTCACCTTCCCGCCAGCTCGGCAGCAATCTGCACAAGATGTGGGATGTACAGCGCTGTGGTTCTTGCTCCTGAGGGTTGTTGTTGCTCCTTCAAATACCTTTTGCTTAAACAAAGTGGGTTTTGGAGTTCCTGGTGTCTGTTGTACCAAAAGGAGATTTCTTTTTCCTTGTATCCCCCAAGTTTTGGGTTTTTTTTTTTTGGTGTCCAAGTCCCTTCTGCTGCCATTACCACACCTGTGGGACTGGGCTCTGCTCCTGCCCCTCTGCAGACACAGGAGGCAAACCTCGTGTGGCTTTTGGCACCCGGGGATGCTGCATTCTGCTGTTGTTGCTGGATGAGCATTTCTGCTCACCCTGGTGGATGCACCGAGCTGTGCCAAGCCTCAGCAGCCCTTAATGCAGGCTCCGAGCATCGAAGTGGCATAGCCTGGAACACAGAGCTGTACAAAAGCAATCTTTGCAGCTGTGGCGGGTTGGCATTTGTCTAAATGACTCTAAATGCAGAGCGTCGCTTGCTTTCTGCTGCTTCTCCCCGCTGACAAGGGAGGAGGTGGCTGGGGAGTGGGAAACGGGGAACTTGCACTGGTAAATGCTTCTTGTTTGCTTTTTTAGCCCAGAACATGAAGTTTGTCTCTTGAATTCCCTTCTTCCTGTGTCTTTCAATAGAATCACAGAATGGTTTGGGTTGGAAGGGACGTTAAAGATCATCCAGTTCCACCCCCTGCCATGGGCAGGGACACCTCCCACTAGCCCAGGTTGCCCAAAGCCTCATCCAGCCTGGCCTTGAACCCCTCCAGGGATGGGGCATCCACAGCTTCTCTGGGCAACCTGGGACACTGCCTCACCACCCTCACAGGAAAGAACTTCTTCCTGATATCCAATCTAAATCTTCCCTCTTTCAGCTTAAAGCCGTTACCCCTCATCCTATCCCTACCGTCCCTGATCAAGCGTGCCTCCCCATCTCTCCTGTAGCCCCCTTTAAGTCCTGGAAGGTGCCCCACCAAGGGTATTTCTGCTGGCCCCCCAGCTTGCTGTTGGCATGGCTGGGGCTGCACTGGAGCAAACGCCAGTGTTGCACCAGTTGTGCTTTTTTTTTTTGGGCTGGGGGAGTGGGATGGAAAATTCTGCCTCCCCTTTGCAGGATATAGTTTTGCTGCAGTAACATCTCGTGGGAGATGCTTTCTGGGAGGCAGGTGAGCTGCCAGGGCTCTGTGGGATTCACTGCCTGGATAATATGCGGCTGGGGTTCAGCATGAATGGCTGCCTTGCCTTGTGTGGTCGCAGGAGCGATTTGCTGAGAAGAGCTAAGATGAATTGCTTTGCTCCTGAGAGGCCCGGGAGTGGGGGGAGAGCCCAGCGGTGCTGGTGGTTTCTGCGGTCCCTGGCTGGGGAGGGCTGTGCCCCATGGGATGCTGCTCCCAGGAGGATTTGAATGGGGAGCCCGACATTGGGTCAGGATTACGAGCACTGCTGGGACATCCAGCCGAGCTATGGTAGTGAAGGACAGATTTTAGTGAGGATGCTTTGGCCAGGGAAGGAGTTCTGAAATGCTGCTTAAAACACACCCCCCACAAATAAAGGCGCAGCAGATTTGGGGGGTGTGATGGTTTTACCCTTGGGTGGTAGCCAACACCATTCAGCCGCTCACTCACTCTCACACTTCCCAGGGATAGGGAGAGAATTAAGGGGGTAAAAGGAAAAGAGATGAGAGTAAATAGGAAGGGGAAAAAGCCTGAAAAGTGCTGCCTGGGCACATATGGAGGAGGCAAGTATGGGATGCTTGGGCAAATGGCTGTGCCCCTGCGTGGGCTCCTGGCCCTGGCTGGGCTCTGCTCCCTTTTCCCAGCCCAGAGCTGGCCCCTCGAGAGGTGAAATTCCTCCTCGTAGCCTTTCCTAGAGGCCAAGGAGCCCAGTGGGGTGTAGGGGATAAGACCACATCTCCAGGAAAGGCTTGACCTCCAGCTTCATTGCCCACATATTGATCCAAATAAGTTTTGTTGTCTTTGCTTGGGCTGCTATCGCAGATCAGCATCCATCTCCCACTTCCTTCCCAGGTCTTTGAGGCACTGGCAGCAGTATGTGTGCGTCCCCATGTCTAGGGGAAGGGGCCACCAGCAGCTTCTGGTGTTGAACCATCCCAACCTGTGCTGAGCACTGCAGAGTGGGGTGCTCTGCACCAGCTTGTCTTCCCTTACAGCCACCAGCTGGTTTCTAGTGAGTCGATTTAATGTGTTTCCCTTAACAGTGTGACTGTATAACACACACCTTTGAAAAGGTCATGCAAACTGGAAAAGTGTTTTCTCTATTTGGGTGCCTATGGTATCTACACTGCACGTGAGCATTGCAAGGTGGACCTGTCGTCTGTGCTTACTCCCGGTTCTGCCTCCATCCGGGAGCATCTCTGAGTCAACTGCATTTCAGATGCTGGCAGCAACTGGGGTAGGAGTAATTTGCTGGGTTGGGGTGTCACTCAGCAATGAGCGGCGGGTGACAGCCATGATGGAAAGGGACATTTATTTGCCTTTAGGATGGAAGGGATGTGACACATCCTGTCAAATCCCATCTTTGCACATTTGGGCTGTGAGGCAATAAGGCAGAGGTCATGGCAAAAGGTCAGACAAAGCAATGCTCTGCCTCGGTGGGCGTTTGCCTGGCTGCTGCAAGGGCACGAACGTGGCACAGGATAGTGGCAAGCGTGAGGTGTGACTGGTTCACATCTGCAGGCTGCTCCACCCAACATCTCCTGTGGTTTTGCCTGTAAGTGCTTACATACCATTTCAACATGTGCACACTTGATTTTACACCTTGGTGGTACTTTACACTGCAAGAGTGACTCAGAAGATAGAATCATAGGATGGTTTGGGTTCAAAGGGACCTCAAACATCTTCGAACTCCAACCCCCCTGCCATGGGCAGGGCCACCTCCCACTAGCCCAGGTTGCTCAAAGCCTCATCCATTGAACCCCTCCAGGGATGGGGCATCCACAGCTTCCTCCTAATATCCAATCTAAATGTCCCCTCTTTCAGCTTAAAGCCATTACCCCTTGTCCTGTTGCTACACTCCCTGATCCAGAGCCCCCCTCCATCTCTCCTGTAGCCCCCTTTCAGAACTGGAAGGTGCTCAGAGGTCTCCCTGGAGCCTTCTCTTCTCCAGGCTGAACAACCCCAACTCTCTCTGCCTGTCCTCATATGGGATGTGTTCCATCCCTCTGCCCATCTTTGTGGCCTCCTCTGGACCCACTTCCACACCCAGGAGGTGAATTGTGCTGGGCTGCAGCCTGGTGCCTGCCCCATCCTGGGCACCAGGGTCAGGTCCCAGGTCTCATTCCCACCTCTCCCACTGCCAGCAGCGCTGTGGCCACCCCGTAAGGCTGCAGCGTGCATGCAAGCCCTTCCCCTGCCTTTGCCTCCTCCTGCCCTTGCCTCCTCCAGCCCTGCCCGTGCTGCTGAAAGCTGCTTTTTTTTTTTTTTTTTTTTCAGCATTTGTGGAAAACCCCAGCCTGCAGTTTTACAAAGACCCACTCAGCTCCTCTTTCCCCATCAGTAAATGTGCATAA
Organism: Pterocles gutturalis; assembly: GCF_000699245.1. Taxonomy (NCBI): domain Eukaryota; kingdom Metazoa; phylum Chordata; class Aves; order Pterocliformes; family Pteroclidae; genus Pterocles; species Pterocles gutturalis. The sequence goes on along the minus strand of NW_010128432.1, from coordinate 17,186 downwards.
CCAGCGCTCCGCAGCGTTACACCTCCTCGGAGATGCAGCAAACACATAGGTTGTTTGTTTTCACATCTACCTACCTAATTGCTGGGTTGAGAAAGGCGAGGCGGGAAGGGAACTTCAGCCCTATTAAACTGCGAGGAATTGCGTGCGGTAGATCAGAAGCGTTTGTATTATAAACACTGCCAGGAGCTGAGGCGGCGAGCTGGCTCTTGGCATCCGGGATAAAACCGCTGGTGATGGTGGAGCCCTTTATAAACATTTGCATTCTTCCGGATGCAGGGGATAGCTAATCCAAACTCCACGCCTGGAATTTAGCTCCTGTGGCAGGCGCCTCTGCGCTGGGATGGGCCCTTGGGCAGCGGGGCTGGGATGTGCCGCATCCTTCCCTTGCTTGCTCCATCCTGTTTTCCTACAGAGCTGCTGGCAAGCTGCTCCCTGGGTGTAAATACCTGCGATCTTTGCAGGTGGGTTTTTAAATCTCCAGTTGAGCTTTCCAGCTCTGATCTATTTATGCACAGTTTGCAGGGCTGAAGTATCTTCAGGTGAAATTTTTCGGTGACCGGAGAGATTTGTGGCTTTATTTATAGAGGTGTATAAGAAAAAAAACTAACTCCATAGCATCTAGAGGTTGTTTTTTTTTTTCCCCCCGCTTTATGGCTATGCACCAGGCTAATGCTTAACCAGAAGGAGGGCAGTTGAAACAGACCCAAGCAAGTGTCTGAAAAGCCATGTTCATATTTTTCAGGTAACATTAAAGGGTTTTTTTTTTCTGGGAGCGGGGCTGCATCTTGTGGGGTCATGGCACCTGCAGAGAAATGCATGGTTATTGTGGAAAATGGAATCAAATAGATCCCACTCTATCTTCCCCTTGTGTCAGGGGGTTGCAGTGATATTTGTATGGGAAAAACCTCAGAAGCCTTTGGGATTTATCCTGATGGATGGGCCTGACACCGTTTGTGTATGAGATTTCTCCCTATGCTTCTCCTCAGCCCCACATCCTTAATGGTGGGCTGCTGGCCCCCACCCCCTGCCTCCCACCCAGGCCAGACAAGCAGTGGAGGGAATTTCAGAGTTGTCAGGTGGATTGGGCTGTGCTAAGTGAAGTGTGCAGGGAGGAGAGAGGGGGAAAGAAAAACATCAGGGCTGCATGCCAGTTCTTCAACCTTTGGTAGGGTGACAACCTGGCAAGGGCGGTGGAGCCAGACGTGGCTCCAAGGGATCCTCTGGGGTGGGGACTCTCCACTTGTCATCTCCAGCGTGGAGCTGAGCTCAGCCTGGCTGCCTGCAAAGCTGAGGGACCCTGTGCATGGATTAGCAATTGCCTTTCCCCTAATAAAAAAAGGGAAAAAAAAAAAAAGGGAGAGGTCCTTGAACAAGTTATTGCTTTTACACGCCGCACCTCTGCGCGCTGGGCTGAGACGCTTCCTCTGTGCATTCAACTGGAGACAAAGAGTGAGAAGGAGAATGAGAGAGCAGGACGCAGTCGTCCCCACCGCCGGCTCGCAGACCTGCGCCTGCCTCTGCCGCCTGCCTGCGTGGGGGGGACGGGCTGCCCGTTTTTTTGCTGCAGGGGGGCACCCATCCTTCTGCACCTCCGAAAGAGGAAGGAGAAAGGATGCCTGGGCACAGTTAGGCAATAGGTTAGAGGAAAAAAAAAAAGCCTCCCCCTACCCTCAATAATTAATAAATAATGAATAATACTAATAAAAACCACCGGGGATCACTCGGGCAATAATTTCCCTGTGCACAAACCAGTCTAAAATGGAGAGCGTTGCAGAGCTGCTGTCTGGTGTCTCTTAGGTAAAATGGGT
>NW_010128432.1:297-15246 GCF_000699245.1 Pterocles gutturalis | reverse complement strand
CCCCCCACAAATCTGTGCAATTTTCCGTTAATAAAAAAAATAAGAAAGGAACTAAGCTCTTCCTCAGAAACCTAGACATTAGCATTCTCACCCTAATACTTTAATCCCTATCATTGTTTATAATCGGGTGACACACAAGGTTACGCACAGCTCGGGCTGATTTATGAGAAAAAAATATATATATAGTTTTTGTTTTAATTGAAACGGCAACATTTAGGTTCCACCTTAACAGTGCACCTTAAAAGATTATCTCGGTTATTTCACAGGCACCGAGCCGGCACTAATAGTCCAAGGCAGATATTGAAAAGCAGCACAGGGCCAGGCAGATCTATTAGAAATTCCCATCCACGCGCCTCATACATATTGATTTCTGACACCAAGCAGCAGTGAAAGCCCCCGTGGGAATAATATATTTAGCAGGGTTCGCTGCGAGGAGGTCACAGAGTGCATACAGATTAGCTACAGAGGACCAAGGCGCTAGTGTTGGAGCCAAATGGTAGATTTTATATCATTTTAATCTGAACTTTTATAATCCTTTTAGTTCTTCTTTCTCTGGATGGCAGAGGAAAGGCTCCTCTGCCTGTATCATGCATATTTTTTTTTTCTTTTTTTCTTTCCCCTCTTTATTCCTCCTATAAATGTGCAAATGCTGCTATAATGGGGAGGAATGTACCCTCAGCCTAAGCAGGATGAGGCACAGACAGATTTGGGGTTTGTATATAGGGACGTGTGCGTGCGTATATATGCATTATATATATCTATACATCCCTGCGTGTGGATAATAATGGTCATTTCCGCTGGAGACATCTTTATTTGAAGGTTTCCTTCCATGGGGGGGTGGGAAGAGGGTGTCTGTAAATCTCAGGCTCTGGCTTTAATGTGCAGAAATAAAGAACCGCCGTTAAGACCTTCTTTTATTTTATTTTTATCCCAGAGCTTAATTGAGCAGAAGTTGCATTGATGCTGTCGAGCCTGGGAAAGCAGCAACAACAACAAACAACAAAAATTACCTAAACAGTTTTAATTACCTTTCTGCATATGCTGATGGGGAGGAAGTGCCTGCTCGGTGCGTGGGGGGGCTGGGGGCTGGAGGGGAAGGTTGGAGTTGACAGACTTTGACACCAGAGTGAAATGTGCTCTGGCAACAAAGAAAAACCAGGAGGTTGCAGCTAAACAGACACAAAAGCTGATGGATGTCTTGTGGGTGAGAAAAACACCCTGATGCCCCCCCTTTTTTTTAATTTTTTTAGGAAAAGTTCTCCATGCTTCCCTCTGCCCAGCCACTATTCCCACCCTGCTCAAACCCTCCTGGGTGAGGTGTGGATTTTTCACTCCTCACCTCAAATAATTAAACCCAAGCTGCTGCCACCTGTGCTGCACCCACCCACACATGTGAGCCCTCCAGCCCTGTCTCTGGCAGGAAATTCCTCCCCAAAACCTGTGTGAGACCCGGGCACACCTTGGCCAGGGCCCCTGCTCCAGCTGGCGGCTGATGAGAGCCCCCCCCACACTGGGACCCCTGCCCGCACCCCTCCTGCAGGTGAGTAAGGGGCTGGTTCCTGCCCTGGGAGGTGAAAACTCATTGTGAGGTTTGGTTTATAATTTGCAAAATGAAAAGGAGGAGCAGCTTTTGCCACTTGTGTTATCCCTCAAGGTGCTGTACATTGTTTTTCCTGGTGCAAATCTGGCTGGGGGGGGGCCTCCCCAGCAGCAGCGCAGGTTGCAGCTCTGTCCTTCCCATCCAAAAACTGAATTTATGTCCACTGCAGTCTTTCACGTGTGTCTTGGTGCTCTTTGCAAAAGTGTTTCTGCTTTGAATAGCGAGCCTCAGTGAAACCATACATACCTTCACAGTTGATTATTTGAATGTAAAATTTATATCCAAAAGTGCATCCTCTGCTCCACTCTTGAGATATAAAAAGTCCCACACCAGATCAGTGCAGGATGGGTGATGTTCATCACCCCTTTGCTGCCTCCCCTGCGCTCCCCCTGGGCACCCAGTTGCAAACAATTCAGCAATGGGTGCTCCTAACCCCATGGGTGCTGCAGGACAGCGGCTGTGGGCTCCTTACAGACCGACTGACTGTTGATCTTGTCTTTGCATGACTCCTGAGCACAAAGATAAATCTGCTTCTTGCTGGGTTTCTGCAGTTGGGAGGAAGTTTTGTACATTGTGAAAAAAGTGCAAACTTTGTACTCCTGGCAGCAGAATCAGGTCTTCACCATGATGGACAATCTGGTTTTCCATCTCTTGCTGCGGCCACTTGAATTGTGATGCAAACAGGGTCTGGGATTTCCATTGCAGATTTAATAAGATGAAAGCCCAGAGTGCCACTGTCACAGTGCACTAGCCACATGGCCTCTTGAGCCAGCAAAAACCAACGGCTGGCCAAACCTCTGGGAGACAACCAAACAAACCAACCTGCCAGAAAAAAGCTAATACCAAATGCCACAAGATCTCTTTAAATTATGACACTAGCAAAAAGGTTTCTTCATCAGATTCAGCCTCCTGTACCATAAACATCAGCATTTCTTATGAGTTGTCCTTGGTTGAGCCAAATGCTGGTATTTTGGGGGGAACTGGCTGTGTCCAGCCCAGTCCTTTGACATTTGGAAAATCCTAGGCCAATATTATCTCTGCACTGCTGGCGAGGTTATTCAATTGAGCAGCTGCCTGGAGCCAAACCTCACCTGCAAAATTTGTTTTTTGTCTGGGCTGGATCTCAGCCCTTGGGCACAATGTGGGTGTTGCCAAGGACCTCACTTGTCAAATGAAGTATTTATAAACCCTTAATTATCTTTGTCAAGATAAAAGATTCGGTTTTATCCTCTGTTGTTTACTACTGGATACTTTAAATTACAGCTGAAAAAACCATATTCATTGACCTTAAACAAGTCGAAAGGGGGCCTGATGCAAAGTGTTTAGGAACAGGGGCCTTTACAGCAACCGCAGCGTGATGGATCAATAAGGACACAGAATGGAAAACTGCATTTGAGGTTTATATACCACCTCAAATACCTGGCAGCGCTTCTTGGTTTACCCAGGACTCCATCTCCCCACCAGTCCGTCCATTCACTGCTCAAACAAGATTGCAGCTGAGAACCTGGGACTTGATCCCCCTCAGATTTTGATTTTGTCTTTGTTTGTTTGTTCATTTTTGAAGATCTCCATCTAAGCGGCAAACTGACCCAGCACACCGAGCTGAGCTCATCGCTGGCCCTTGGCCAATCTCTTCTACACAAATGCCCCATTTTCCTTCTGTCTCCGGAGGAAATGGCTTCGCTCGTTCCTAAATCGTGGTTGTCAAACCTCACGCTTTATCCTTCCGCCTTGGTGCTCCTCTGGAGCCAATCCTTGACTAGAGGAGACATTGCCCCTTGGAGAGCAAGGCCAAGGAAAAATAACAATAAGTATGGGGATGTAAACTAACCTTCTGCTCTCGGAGGTGTCATCCAGTGAGACAGGAATTAATAAATTCTTCTTTGCCTTTTCTGATGTGATGGGAGTTTGATGGGTCCTTCCTTAGACCAGTCCTTGGGTGACTGGTTCTTACTAAGCTGGACAAAGTTCCCTCAACACTTGTACCAAAGCAGCATTTATTTCCTGTGCTGTGATTTATCTTAGATACAAGTGGCCTGAGCTTTTCTGGCATAGAGATACGATCTCTTAAGCACCACATTCCTGAAAGATGCTTTTAATTGTCAGTGATGCTCAACTTTATCTGAAACAACTGGTGTAGTCACAGCTCCCCACAAGTATTTTACAGTCTTTGAGTGTTTTCTGTGGGAGTTTTGTGGGTCTTGGGTGGGGGGTGTTTTGTATTTTTTATAGCGCAGACCATAATGCTGTTGGCATCATCCCCAATTAAACAAAGATATTTTAATTTTTTAAGAAGTAGTCTTTGCTCAGGATTTCTCCCTCTTGAGGAGGGAGTCCCCAACAGATACCACCAAAATTGCCCAAACAGATTTTTAATTTCAAGGAATAATCTGGAGATGTTCCTCCTTGATGCAGACCATGGTGTTGGCCAACACGAATGCAACAGCCCGAGTTTCTGTGTGGGGAGGAGAGCAGGCAGTGGGGCAGATCGGGCTGCACCACGGCTGGATTCACATCTGGTTTGTGCTTAAAAGCATCTACACACACACCAGCTTCCTACTGTTTGTACAGATGGGTTTGAACAGACCAAGCTTGCTCTGGGCTTTTGTCTCATCAGGTGGTAAAAAAAGCTGTGGCTTGGTGGTATTTCTGTTGGCACATTGCCTCGCAGGCTGGGATATCTGACAATGGGCAGTACTGGAGGGATAATGGGTATCCCACCCCTTCTGGTTTCAAAGTACCAGCTTGTTTTATACCCATGTATTTATATTTGTTAAATATTTATATATGTCCATACATTTATATACATCCATATATATATATATGCACATGTTTTATTAAGCAGTTCTAAGAGAGGAAAAAAAAAATTTATTCCAATGCAGATATGCACATTGTCTTATCTGTATCAAGTACAACTCCGCCCTGCGTGTAGTTTCAGCTCAGACTGGGGCAAGTAATGGAAAATGGTGAAAGTTAACAGCTGAAGTGTTGACCCCTGCTTCTATCAGGAAGGGGATGTGGTACGATGCAACCTATCCAAGACGGCCTTGGGCATGCTGGAAAGAGGTGTTGGAGACAGAAAGTAAAGAAAAAAAATGAACTTCATCAACAGGAAATACTTTGTTTAAAAATGTGAAGCTAGAAGCTGGGTTAGGAGAGTCAAAGCATAAAATGAGGTGGTTTGTAATTCACAGAAAGAAAAAGAACAGTGATGGACAGCAATAAACTGAAAGGTTTGGTAGGTGAAACCCTGGGAGAAGTAGGGCTGAGGGAAAATGCAGCTCAGGGAATTTAGCATTCCTTTGAAGAGATGATAACGAAATCCAGGTAGAAGCTATTTCACCAAGAGGGGACAAGAGGACAGATGGGAGATGTTATACCAGACCAAGTAAGCGGAAGCATCCAGAGAGGGAAAAGTGAATCAGGATGCATGCAGCAGTCAGGGAGTAGAAAAGAAAACCCATGGTACTGCAGGGACAAAAGGAGAAGGTCCAAGGCATGAAATGAGATACAACCTGTGAATGACATAAAATAAAAAAAAAAGTTCCACAGGTATTTTAGTTGCTTCTTGTGGTGACAGGAAAGGCTAGCCCACTGGTAAATGAGGTGGGAAAGCTAGCAATAAGTGATGTTGAGAAGACAAAAGCACTCTGTATATTTTTTTTTTTTTTTCTCCAGCTTTACCCATGTCACCACTGATGAACATTTTTTAGGTTGACAGTGTTCATCTCAGCAACCAGGAGGTTGAATTTAGGGTGGAAGAAGACAACAGCAGGATATTTTCCACTAGACTGGATCTGAGGGACCTCACAGGAGCAGTCATTTAGCTGTTGGCAATTTATTATTCTTTTTTTTTTTGAGAGCTGGTGGTGACTAGGGGAGGTTCCTGTAGCCTAGGAGGGGATAACCAGTATTGCCCATATTTGAAAAAAGGCAAAGCAAAGGGTCCAAGGAGCTTTAGACCGGTCAGTCTCCTTAGCACATGGAAAAATGCTGGAAGAAATAATCAAGCAAATTATTTATGAGCCTCTAGAATATAGCATGGAGATAAGTAACAGCCAACGGGGATTTGTCAAGAACAAATCATGTCAAACTCACCTTATTTCCTCCTGTGACAGGGCAATAAGCCTTGTGGAGAGGCAATGAATATAATATATCTGCTCAGCGAGGCTTCTGATGCCGTCTCACCCCACGCCCCTGTGAAGATGCCATAGGGATGTGGGCCAGGAGAGAGAGAAGACCACCCACCATCATGCCCCATCCCCTTGGTGGGACACACGACATTTTTGTGGATCCCTTTGGGATGGGTAAGGGAGGGCAGAGGCGTTTCAGGGCTTCAACATGCTCACGGCAGGTGCTGGGGTGAGCTGGAGAAAAGGTGATGCAAGTGCAAGGGACTGGTTTTAAGTAGGGATACATGGCACACATTCTGAGTGAGGAACCGTTAGCAAAATAGTGGATCAGCAAGAAAAAAAAGGATCTTTTGGGGTTGAAGAGCATCGTGAGCTGAATGCGAAGCATGGTGGTGGAAAAAGGAAACACTTCATGGGGTGAAGTGAAAGGGGAAATCATGGACAAGGGAGGCTTTCTGTGCTGCTTTGCCTGCCCCTGTTTGAGCACTGCTGTTCCAGTAAAATATGGATTAACTGGGGAGAGTTCAGCCTAAGGGTGATGTGCCACCTGGGGAACACGTCCTGCATGGGAGGATGGAAGGAGCAGGGTTTATTTCATCTGAGGCTGGGGCTCCCCAAACGTTTGGTGCAGGAAGGTGGAGGTCAAGGTGACGCTCTCGCTGTTGCGGACGGGACCAGGGGCTGTGGTTCTGTATCAGGAAGGGACCAGGAGGCTGGAGATGCAGGAGATGGGTAGTGAAGGTGCAAAGTGCTAGAAAAAAGTGCGTAACCTGGGCAGGGGGTAGGCTGATCCTGCCCAGTGACTAGACAAGGTGGTCCCTGGGGCTCCTTCCAGCCCTTGCTTTAGGATTAGGGGAACTAGGGAGGGGAGTGTGTTTGTTTTTCCAAAAGTTTTCCCTGCAGCCTGGGCTTTGTGCCGCATGAGGATGTTCTGAACTGAGAGCAGGCGGCTGCTGCCTCGTCAGCGTTCAGGATGCTCTCCTGCCGACGTGCCGAAACGAGACCTGCGTTAATCAGCGCAGCGGGGAGATAATTAATTATTCTCAGCACCTTCTCAATGGAAATGTTAGAAAGGAGGGCTGAGCCGTCCCCGCTGCCCCCCTGTAATCCTATGCCACGGCTGGCTTTATTGGCTCTAAGGGGAAAAGAGGCACATTTGCTTTCCCGCTGATACGGCGTTAAGCGTGCTCACTTCACAGGCGCGTGCGGATGAAAGTGTAATTGCATGGAAGGTGAATTGATTGCAATTAACCTCGGGACTTGGCCTCGGGCTGGGGTGTCCCACCTTCCTCCCTGGGAAAGTGCCATCAGGGGCATAATGCACGGCTGATGAATACGTATATCATGGCATGAAACACATACGTTATGGGAGAAAGTACATAAATCATCTAGGAAAACACGTATTATATCGAAATGATCAAATTATAAATGAAGCACATAAATCATGAGATTACACCGTTGGATTGTATCATGGATCATAAATTATATAGTGAAGCCTGAGGTTCACCGAGAGGTTCATGGAATAATGAAATGGGGCTCGTATAACTTAAGGAAAATGCTGTTATCTCCATGAAATGCAAACGCAAATATCCAGCCCGACCTGCATGTATTTTTTTTTGCAACATCTTCTATCAGAAAGGCTCACAACAATAGGGCCAGTTAAGCACAATAAGCCCCAAGGAAGCCTCCCCCGCCGAAGCAAACAACGATTACACATTAAAAAGCATGTTCCAAAGATAAGTTTGTAAGGAAGATAAAAAGTCTCCAGCAGGGCTGATAGTTGGACGGCAAAGCTGCTCCGAAGGTTGGTGACATGCGAGCAAGCTGAAAAAGCCTCGCTGCTAAGTGTGAAAAGTAGGAAGAGTTATTCCGCCAGCAGCCGCTTGATCTGCTATTGATGGAGAGCGCGGGGTGCTGGGGCCGGTGGGGTGCGCGGGATGGGAGCTGGAAATGGGCTCAGCACGGCGCTGCCTGGCAGCTGCAGCAAGGCAATTAAAAGTTAACACGAAAAAAATTCAGATCGATACGCTCTACAATTGGAAGCCAATGGAGTTGGGGGAAAAAAGAGGGGAGAGGGATATTGAGTGCGGTCGTTTTGTACCTGATCTTCTGCTGCTTTTTGCTTTTGTTGGTTTATTTTCCCTTCCTCACTCGCTCCCAAAAGTAATTTTTTTTTTTTTTACCCCCTCCCTTAGGTTGGCTGTTCAAACAGATACAATTTAGCAGGAGAACGGCCAGGCCAATAAAAAACAGCGCTTCGTTCATGTTTTGAAATACAGATTTGTTGTTAAATTAAACAGGCAGTGGTGAAAGAGGATCCCCTGTAATGGCACCAGTCAGGGTGGTGGGTTTTTCCCAGTCCGTGAGTGTGTGGACGGTGTTGGTGCTATAGCATAGCTGTGGGATTTACGCCCGTTCCCAGCGTTGCTGAGCTGGGGTTTCAGTTGGCAGGTGTGTACTAGGGGACTTCTCAGCTGTAAACAAAGTGTTTGACCTGTTTCATTCCTCAGGGCAAGCGCAAGCTGGAGCCAACTGAATTTATGTACTGGGAAAGGCTGATTTATGGCTGACCCTGCAGGGGCACTGCTTCAACCTATTTCTGGCTGAAGATGCTAATAAGGATGCAGGAGATGTCTCAGGTGGGCAGCAAAACTAAGGTTTAAGGGAGAGCGCCTAAAATGTTTCATAGTACATAGACATCATTTTTAATTAGTGAGTACACTAGGTGCAGCACCCACTAATACGCAGCAGCAAAATCCATCTTTAATAGCAAAACTGGTGTCAAGTCAGATGCCCGGCTCCTGTAAGAGAGCGCTCCCCACTCATTTATTCTCAGCGAGCTTGGGATGGGAACCTGGGTTTGTATCATGGGGAAATAAATACACTTTTGATGAAGGAATGAGTTTTGGACTGCTAATCCCTGGGAGGGGGAGGGCCACGCTCAGCCTCCTAACCCAAATGAGTTGGTTAAAAATAAATAAATGGTGGAGCCTGCTAGGTATGAGCATAATCATTTTACTATATGATCTATGCTTTTCATTAGTTGAGGTACACATTTCGCCATAACAAATGTGCTTCAGCAAATGATCTATGTGTTTCTTTCTGGAATGTATGTGTTTCACTGGAAAGGTATGTGTTCATCAGCTGTGAGTAATGCTCCTAACGGCACCGCATTATATTGCTCGCCTGGTATCAGCGCAGCATTACACATCCATTTTCTCACGGCCGCGGAGACACCGGTTTGGCAAGACAGCACATCTCAGGCCCTGTCACTCCTGTACGGCGATGCCGAGGGAGATGGTGTGAAGGAGGGGAAGCGGGAGGGCTCGCCGATGCCTGCCTGCCGGGTGTGCGCAAGAGGTGTGGAAAGCAGAGGATGCACCCAGGGATGCAGCGGCGGAGCAGCCGGAGGTTTGCCTGCACGCTCTGTCCTCGAGTGCTGGGTGGTCCTTTCCATTCTTTTTTGCCTTCCGATTTCTTGGGCTTCCCAATGTAGTGACATCCCCCCACAGCTCCGGCAGGTGTCCCTGCAGAGGTGTCCCCGGCACCGCTCCAAACGTTGCCTTCCCTCCTCGTGTTCCTTGGCATTGCTGCTGCCTTTGGGAAACGGCCCCTGCCAGCACCCAAGGCAACTGAAACTAGGTGAATAATTGAGAAAAAGCTTCCTAACTGCTTGGTAATCAATCCCCTCCCCCTGCGAGGCTCCTCTCCCATTACAGCATTGTTATTCACTTGTAATGACATCGCTTATTACTGCAGAATATATATTAGTCTTGGCCATCGGACTAATGATTTGTATCTGAGCCTTCATTTTAGAATCACTTTTCATCAATACATTCATTTTTATACATACAGCTGGATATAATTCATTACACATATTTCCCTTTACTGACCTATTTTGCTGTACCCTGCATGTATCACTGTAGATGCTATTCTGTTCTTCTGAAAAAAAAATCCTGCCTTTTTACTTTTCTGTTCATTAATATGCTCAGAAGCCGCAGTTACGTGTATTTTTTGTATTATCTTAGAGTTTTCTCCCCGCCACCTGAAAAGAAATGTTGATTCTGGAGAGGATTGTAAAATCTGAATGGAGCTGAATTAATTAGGATCTCTACTGATGTTACGTAATGTCCATTTCGGTTCACCCAGTATGTGTTTTCTGATTAGTTTCACTAGCTTTCTCTTTCTCTCTCTAAAAAAATTTAAACATTTCATAGCATGTCATTCGGCAGCAGTGGTTTTAAAGGAAACCATTTCTGATGGAACTAGTTCAGCGCTGAAATAGGGCTGAGCGTAGCTCCCGCTTCAAACTGGGTCAGCCAGGAACACTGGAGACCATTAGGAGACCTTGAGTGTCTGTTTTCCACGAGGGAATAAATATTTTGGGTCAGGTCCTCAGCAAATCTGAGTTAGTATAGGTCACGGATTTAGAAGCAGCTCCGGATGTGTGTTGTTAGATACACTCTTGGTAATGTGCCAGTCACCGAGCAACAGGATCGTCATTAAGGGTCTCGTTAAGCGTGGATAATGATAGTCCCTTTTGCCTGGGAGTTTGGAAAACGGCAGTGTCATGGATGAGGCTGCTCCTTTGGATGCTTTCATTACCCCTCAGTGTCCTTGTCCCTGGGGGCTTAAGGGTGGGACAGACCCCCCTGTGCCAGGCTCTGTGTGTGTGGTCCCAGCTCCAAGGACCCACCCCAGGGAGGAGAATGGGGCCAGGAACATGACCGCAGGGCTTGGGGCTGCAGCGGGGGTCTCACGCTGTTTCCCATCACTTTTGCCCCCCAGCTGGTACTGATGCAGCTGCTCCTGGCACGAGCATCTCTGGCTCTGCAGCTCTGTGCTCTGTGTCCTTGGTGGAGGGGGACCTTGAAGCCCAACCTCAGGTCCCACCCTCACACGGGTGGGTACAGCGTGGTCACCCCTAAGGGTGTCCTCAGGCCCTGCATGACAGCTTTGTGCCGGTGGCTGTGGAGTTTGAGATGGGGTGTGCGGGGAGAGCAAGGACAGAGGGGCTGTTGCTGGTGATGGATGCACCACGGACCCACCACCGGTCGTCAGCACCCTCCTTCTTTCTTGGAAAGATGATGGGAGATGCTCTTGCTTCCTCCCCAAACAGCACAGCTCCCACCTTATCTCCTCCTTCAGCTTTTTTTTCCCTTGTCCTATTTCATTCTGGGCTTGTGGGGCACGTCAGGATACCTGCCAAATATTTGCTGAACCAGGACTATGATTTGTGTGCTGGCTTCTCCGTGCTCATTTGCTGACTATAAATTTTTGCGTAGTCTCTGGGACATGCTTTTTTAATTTGCTGGGAATTGCTGTATCCTTTTCAGATGTTTTTTGCTACCATAGCGTTATGGTTATGAAATGAAGTTCAAAGAGCAGCGGTGGGAAGAAGATAGACTGAAATGTTATTTTGGCTTGTAAAATGTCTGTAGGTTTTGAAAATAAAAGAGGGGAGAAAAAATCAGATTATACAGACGACCACAAATCCAAAATTACTCTGGTGTTTTGGTCATCGGCTGCAACCCCAATGGGGAGATAAATCAATTTGCAGCAGCTGCAGACAGCTGTCTGAGCCAGGGCCAGAACGGCTTGGCTGGAGAGGCACGGTAAAAGTTAAGCGGCTGCTATCGCAGGAGGTTTCCCGACGGTGCGGAGGGATGGGGGAAGGACAGGGAGGAAATGAATCCATAAAACAATATTCCAAGTTATCCTGCCATTTTTATGAATTCAAATGTGCGTGCAGCGCCTGAGATTTTGAAACTCCGCATGCTCCCGCCTGTTTCCAATCTCTAAAAGCAACACAGATTGAAGGAGGTTGTAGTTGTCTGAATCCGCTTTGTTTGTTGCAGTCAACTGCTTCTTATTAGAATGTAATTTAATGTGTGTGGCAGCAGTAAAACTACTAGTTTTATGTTCTTTTAATCTCAAATGGAAGCTAAACTTGGGTTTTCCAAAATGCTAAAACCAGCTGTGACTTAATACAAGATTCTTGAAGGCCGTAATGCTGGGCTTTTGTCAGGGTAGAAAATCTTTAGTAATAGTGTCCTAGATTGTCAAGATAAAGTATTTACAATGAGAAAATGTTTCTTTTTTTCTAAACCATGGAAAGAACATTGTGTAAACTATAGTTGGTCTGCCTCTTGCTGCAGTTTCCTTTATTTTTTTTACCTTATCTGCAGTTAATTTTGGATTTTGGAATATATCATCAGAGATTCTCAAAATAGCCTAAATTATTAATGCTTTGCTCTTATCCTTTCTGCTTTCAATCTACAAGAAACAGCCACAGTTGGCTAGTGATTGTCTAATATTTGTCATAGGCCATCTTTTCTGCAGATCTATTTTCCGTGCGCGATAATCACACCCTATTGTAGACCTACAGCCGCAAAAAAGTTGAACAACATATTCAACGCATCCATGGAATGGGTGGCGTCCTCATGCCAAATGATTTCAGAGTATTATCAGTGCCAAATATATTCCTGGCTTTAAATGCTGTTTTTCCCCTCATTGGGCACATCAGCTCTGCTTTCTTTGCCATAACTCAGCTTTTGGAGTAGTTAATCATGGCTGATGATGAAGTATTTGAACATGTCTAGTGGGCCAATGCATGGATAGGATGTTCCCTACCTCTTCTTCTCCCCATGACAAACAGCGGGCAGACAAAGGCAGGGATGGATTTTTATTTTTTGTCTCAGCATTGGTGATACAATATCGAAAGTTGGTGGGGTTAAGGCAGAAACCCATGGGGAGAAACAGGTTCTTGTGGAAATGTCTGCAGAGGTCCTTTCCTGGCACGTCCAGTGGGTTGAGGTCTCTTGGCAGAGTTTTGGATTTTGAAGCCTTTAAAGAGAAAAACTTGGAAATGGCATCAGCTGTATGGAAATTTCCAAGTGGTCTTTTTGAAACGTAAGTACAGGCTGACCTTCCTACCCTTTAGGCATGTGGGCGGTGAGTGGGTGGAGAAGCAGGGAGCATGGCATGATCACCAATCAAATCAACCACTTCCCTGCCAGTGTTACTGATTTCTCTAATTTCTTTTACACTTAACATTATGGAAAGGATGAGTTGTTTCAGATCTCCTTTGTAAACTACTCTAATACATAAGGACTGCTTAGTAAAACCTTATTGATTGCACCTCAGATCTTGATAGACTAATATCACAGTTGAAAACTGTGATGTATAAAATTTTTTGAATAGTAAGTAATACTAATAGGGGAGGGTTTTTGTGGGCCAAGCCCACAAAAGACTGAAAAAATTAGTGTTTTCCCTGCCTGAACCAAGAGTATGTAGGAAAAAGATATCATTGAAGTCTTTGTCACTAGAAGAGATTTGACAGCACACAAGCATACTGTCCAGGACTTTTATAGGTGCTGGTATGGGATTCTTCACCACTATAAAAAAAAACCCCACCTCCATGTTCAAAGCTCTCTTCTTGCTGCCTGAGTAAGACAATTCATGAACAAGGAAGTTCCTGTAAGGGGGAACTGTGCTGCTTGGAGCTCCAGAGAGGGCTCCTGTTGGGAAAGCAGTCTGTGTCCACTCTTGGTCAGCTGCTGCTTGGCTTCCCAAGGGAAAAAATTGCCAGCGGGGCACACAGGTTTGGGGGCGAATGTCTGAAAACAGGTCATCCTGACAAAGAAGTTTTCTGAAGTTCAGGGTTTCTTGAGGGTGATGGTTATTTCAGAGGTGTGAAGTGGGGGAACTGAAGGGCTTCAGTGAGCAGCAGCTACATCTTCAAGGCCAGAAGTTTCACCATGATCCTAGTTACTCCATTTATCCGTCCATCCATCACTGATGGATTACTCAAGCTAAACTTCATTATCATTACTATAATTATTATTATCATCATTGTCATCATCATCATCATTAATTCTGAGGCAGGAACTGTCATGTCACATGTATGTACCCCACAATTAGGATTTTAACAAGACTTCAGCCCTCAACAAGAGGACAAAGCAGAGAAATTCATTGGGCTGCTCTAGGTGAGCACTGGGGCCTCATATCAAGAGCTCTCTTGCATGGGATAACCAAGAGCAGGGCTGCAATTCCATGGATCTTTCTAAGGGTGGGGAAAAAATCCCCCAACAGTCCTCACGGTCTGGTCATAACCTTTCGGCTGTGTGTTAATGGCAAGACTGGAGAGCTCTTAGAACACCCCATTAGGTGTCTGAAATACCATTCGGAGCATGAGGCTGCTCCAAAACCATACGGTTACATCACAGTAATCAAGTACAATCAAATCCAAGCTTCCACCTGCAATTTGCAATCGCATTTGTATGGGGTTTTTGTATCAGCAGTTGTGCCATACCAGAAATGCAGCTTGATTAATTCCGGGGATAACACGATGCTACGTTAGCCTTACAGCACGGTTGCTGCCTGGGTTGCCTCCAAGAGGAACCCCACATAATTAACATGACTCTCACCCTTTCACTTTTAACACGCTTCCTAATTAAGCTCTCCAGGATCTGAACTTCACTTTCTGGCCGCAGCGGCTGCGAAATGATTTATCCCCTGACGATGGTCACCAGCGCCAACCTCGCTGTCAGGGAAGCACGCTGGTGCATTTAACTCTTTGAATTATTGCATCCCTTCTCCTCTCCTGGGTAACTATAGAGGTCTGTCACAAAACCTTATATTTTGAAGACAGAATGTCAATAGGCAAATATATCTATAGGCCATCTCTTACCCATTTATGCATAATGGGCGTATATATAGGAAACGATAAGGATGCATATAAAAAGCCTTTGACCTGCGATTAGTCTATCTTGCTTTAAAAAAAAAAATCTTTATGTCACTCCATTTGCAGATTAATTAAACCTAATAGATGTAATGAAACGCAAAGAGAGCCGATCGCTTTGTAGAGATTTGGTATTGATTTGTACGCTAAACCGGCTTTAGTGGATTTTAAACAATTATTGTCAATAGATAAATTTCTGTTTTATGCATGAACAGATCATATTGAGGTACAAAGTCTGCCTGTGGATAATGAAAACCCCCCATCTCGTTTGTATTTACACAGCACCTCCAGATCTTTGGCCGAAAGGTGCTGTTTACCCGATATTATTTTAATTCCACATGACAAATGTGCTACCACGATGCTAAACATTTATCATCACCAGGCATGCTTTCCCCTTCCGTGGGGAGCAGCGCTCTCAACTACAGGCTGGGAAATAGCAGTCTCCTCCCGGAGAAATTCCACTTCCAAAAAAA
>NW_010128432.1:0-258 GCF_000699245.1 Pterocles gutturalis | reverse complement strand
CTAGATCCCCCGACCCCCAAATTGGGCTGTGTCGCCCCCTTCCAAAGCCGTGATTCCCCGGCTGGTTTGGATGGCAGCCCTGCCTGCATCCGTCGCGGCTGCTGAGATGGGAAAGGACGTGGAGCCGGCGATGATGATGATGAGGAGGGTTCACATGAATCCCCCGAGCCAGCAAGCAGGGTTTCCTAATTGTCAGTTGCGCTGCGCCAGGCTTGTTTAAAATAATTACAGTGCGGCGGCTTCAGCAGACCCGGGGGG
>NW_010128431.1:40433-56188 GCF_000699245.1 Pterocles gutturalis | reverse complement strand
CCCAAACCATTCTATGATTCTATACTTTTGTCATTGGCTTGGACTTTTATGCTGAAAACCATAACACTGCATTTTGAAGCAGGATTTAGATTTTTCTTGGTAATGCTTTTTTATTTTTACTTTCTAAACAATGTTGAAGCTGTTTTAGCTTATACCTGTGCTCTCCACCCAAGAACCCCCAACTGACACAGCAACACTTATATTTGAGATCAGATGATGCTATAGAGTGTCTGAAGTGAACTTAACTGTTAATGTGCTCAGCTACTCTCCAGATAGACTTGTTGAGTAGTCATCAGAGCTAACAAATTCAAAACCCCAGCTCTGTTTCCTTAAATCCGTCCAGGGCATGTGTGTACTGGGAGTAGATGAAAGGAAATTGTAAGAAATTGGGCTTTCTGCATTGAAGGTGGTACCAAGGAGACTTGCTCCTCAGGAGTAGAGCATGTGGTGAGTGAGTGCCGTGGGAGAAGTACTGAGGGTGGTATTGCAGGGGTGACGATGGTAGTGGGTTATGGAGTAGAGAACATCCAGAAATGCTGAGGAAATATAGTAAACAAGTGGATTTTGTGGACATGTAATACATGCTTTCTAAACTGTGATGGATGTAGGCTTCTCTGTCACTATGGATGAAATGATGAAAGGTCCATAAGGATAGGAAGTTCATTTTCTGGGATAATAGAGGTGCAATTAGGTTAATATTCAGAAGAAGAATGTAGCCCCCCACCTGGGATTTAGACTCTGGAGTAGAGGATTAAAACTGAATCACCATATGCTGCTCAATCTCTGTATGTAATTTGGTAGTTGTTTCTCTAAATAATCTATTAGATAATGCTCCCTGTCAAGTAATCAGCCTGGGGTTCACTCAAGGAGAACTAACATGAGGTCCATCAAACCAGAGAGGATTTTATTAGGACAACCGTGATTAAAGATTCAAACTCTAAATGAGGACTTAATTATGCTCTCCAAGTGCAGAGGGAAAAATATTTAGTGTATGGAAAGATTACAGAAGATTCCTGTGGACACCTCCCTTTTCCTTGATTTCATCTTGGAGTAAAATAGGAAGAAAATTCACATCTTCCTCTTAGAAAAATGAATTTGACAAGTCTTGTGGAGCCATGAGTGGCAGACATGAAAGCATAAGAGGCAAATCAGTCAAAATATTTTTAAAAAACCTTTTCTCTCCCCTAGTTTGACAACACCATTTCCTTGAATCCATGGTTATGTTAGGTATTTTTCCAGTCATCTTGTAAAATTTATTGTGCTTTAGCTGAAATGTGCTAGAGGAAGCTTTGCCTCAGATAAATAACTTGAAGATTGTAAGTACAGCTGCCTGTAAGGACAAGGAGATGTGCATACTGTCCAGCCCTGAGTACTGGGGTTAGCAGTGGTCGTTGGCTAGCCTGAGTGGAGCAATTTCTGTACTATCATCTCCTGGTGACACTGGACAAGGCACAAGATGATATGAATAGCAAGGAAGGGTCCAGTTCATGTGGATATCAAGCATATTCTGTGTTCTCTGCTTCATGTGGAAACTGCTATTTTATGAGAGTATTATTCTAGATGAGAGAGATGTATGTGACCAGCATTAGACTTCTTTATATGTTAATTAATTAATTAATGATTAATGTTTGGCTGGATACATTAAAGAATATATTTTTTTTTCCTAGGAGAACAAGAAGTTACCCTAATTTTTTAACTGTTATATCAAAAAAGCATTTATAAGGAAACATATAAATACTAAGCTAGTTCTCTTTCCATCTTACCTGGAGGAAGATAACGTATAGGAATTTCATGCTTCTCTGGTAGTAAAAATCTGTATCTTCAAATATGCAAGAGTCATATAGTGAGTCAAAAGTAAATTTTTTTTTATGCTGTGGACAAGTCCTGTATATCCCAGCATCAGTACAGTATGTGTAGAAGTATGCTGTGTATAGAAGTGTACAGTATGTGTACAGAAGTGTACAGTGCATTAAGTACAAAAGTAATCATGTAAGCAGTCATATATGAGCATAACTAGACATGCTGCAGGCCATATGGGTTTAAGAGAAGCCCAGCATACTTGGTTCCTTTCTTTGATTCATTTGTACTTTCAGTAGATAAAAGAAAAAACTTTTTACAAAAATTTGAGGCATTCCATGAAAGGAATTCAATTTTAACATTTTTTTTTTTTTTAAACCACAGGGGTAATCGTGGTTTTAGTACAAAACTGGCTTGAACAATCGGAAACGAAAATAATTATGAGTGGTAAAATAGCAAAGTGGAGCTCACTGGGGATTAGTGTTGAGCCTAATACTCACTTCTCTATAAATGACCTAAAATAATAACAGAAGAAAACTTACACATCAAATTCACCGATGGTATCAAGAGGCTGCAAAGAAAGCAGAGACAACAGATAAACTGCCAAATAAACTGGAGAGTTTAGAGAAAAAAGGAGCATACAAGGACAAGATGCAGCTTTGATACATGTAAGGTTCTCTTGTGGATTAAGAGAAGGCTAAAAATGCAAATGTATTCACGGAAGCCTATGGACACTGATTTCATCAGGAGACACAGGCAATCTTACATAACCGTGCCTCACATCCTGTAACTGGGGGCAAATAGTTTAAGTTGCTTTTTAACATCAGTCTTTGGTCTTCTGTGCTCTGTGACTGAGGGAGAGTCATCCACAACCATTCTGTTTCACAGCAGAGATGCTTCAGGATTTTGCTTTCAATTTGTTGGGAAGAAAGCAAAACTTTTTGAATCTGTTGTTCCCAGTATTGTCAAGGCCTGTGTTTTAAAAGAATAAAGTTTGTCTGGTGTTTCCTTTTGCCAGTGGCAGGAGACTCTCCCTTTAGTAAAAGCTTTAGCAAAATCTGTGCACCTGTGAAACTTGGTGAGTTTGCATCCATCAGTGATGTGGCAGGTTGGTACATGGCTAAAATGGATCTCTATCCACTTGTGTGTGTTATTTGTTTCCATACCTACAGCTTAACCTCCTTGTTTTGATTTGCCATACCTATGGCAGGTTGGAAAAGCTGTTGTATTTAGCAGAGGACTACAAAACTGTGTGAGTTTGTTATCCTTGGGTAAAGAACAAGCAAATAATCCTCTGACAGACAAGCAGGTAGCCACAGAATGGATGACCAAACTGAGTTCTGGCTAATGAAGGACATTGCCTGAAGAAGGGGATCAGTACTTACAACAGGAAAAATATTTTTTTTTTTTTTTACAAGCAGCCTTTTTTGGTTATCAGAAGTAAATTGGCTGCAGCGACAGGAAGAGTTGAGGCTTCAGCAAAGCCCTGGAGTCTCTTATAGACACCGAACAAATAAAAAAAAGTAGAAAAACTGAGGCAATAATTTTTTTTATTTGCTTTTCTATAAGTCTTTCTTTCCTCCACTAACTGAATAATGTGATTTTTTTGTTGGGCTTTTTTGTTTTGGTTTGGTTTTTTAGACATCTTGGTAAAGTTTTTTGTGCTTCTGTTTTCCTGGATCCCTGAAAAATTAAACAATAAACCAATGTATCTGCAAAGGCAGATGCATGTATCAGAAACTTGGAAAATATTTTAGTGGGAATACAGAGGAAAGCAAACTGCAAAATGAAGCTGCTCATGGTCTAAGATTGTTGTCATCCTACCAAGACCTCACCTGGTAAGGGTGTGCCAAGACAAGGTCTAAGGCTATTGGAAGTCCCTGTATCTGCTATATGAAGCTGGGCAGTTAATTAGGAAGGGCTTATTTTGTTGTAACTGACAGATAGTCAAAGCAATGTTGTTGCAAGAACGAATGCATCTTTGCATATAAGTCACTGTTATCTGCAGGGCAGTGGGAGCAGCTGATAGTGGGGAAGGCAAGACTGGTGGCTCAGCCTGGAGAGCCTGTGGTTCAAGTCCGCCATTCCTGTCATAGCCATTATTGGCCTAAATTCATAAAGGATTGAGGTCACCCAAATGGGGATAAGTAATTTAACATCTTAAACCCCAAATTTTGATCCTTACTCCTCAGTCCCTAAGCTAATTCTTTAGATGCACAGATTTTAATACTTACATTCACTGAGTTTTTAACATTTTGTTTCTGTGTATGCTTGCAAACTGTTGTTGGAGCAGAAGTTAGAAATGAAGCTTCTATATTTCTGATCGCGTTTCCCAGTCACTGGTTAAAGGATTAGGCAGTTTCTCTTTAGTCCACTGAATCTTTAATTACTTTTTGCCCAGGAATATGACTGCAACAGGAGCAGAGAGGAACATCCTGACTGTAAAAGCTGTGGCAGGATGGTTCGGATAATGAGTGAGGTCTGTATGAAATAATCTGGTTAAAATGGAAACCTCCTGCTTCCCTGTCACACAGGTAATGGCTTTTTTCTGTGTTACACAGGGCCCAGTACAATGTACACCTGCAATGCAGGAGTGGACTCCAGGCTAGGAATCCCAACCTGATGCTAATCATAGAATCATTTAAGTTGGACAAGACCTTTAAGATCACTGAGTCCAACCGTAAACCTAACACTGCGAAGTCCACCACTAAACCATGTCCCTAGGCACCACATCTGCATGTCTTTTAAATATCTCCATGGATGGCGACTCCACCACTTCTGCAGTCAGCCTGTTCCAATGCTTGACAACCCTTTCCGTGAAGAAATTTTTCCTAACAGCCAGTCTAAAACTCCCTTGACACAACTTGAGGCTTAATGTTAAACTGTGACTCGGGCAGGTGTGGTCACACGAGTGGTGGGCTGTCAGACGGGTGCCTCTCCGCAGCATCTCTAGGTGAGCCCATTGCAGACTCGGTCTCTTGGTGCCTGGGCTCCGGCATCACCTCGCCATCTGGTGGAGGGGGCCCTTGGCAGCCAGGCACCGAGAGGGCAGACACTGCAATGCTTGCTGCTGCAAAACCTGAATTCCTTAACGCATCTAAGCCTTAGGTCTCTGACTTACAGAGCAGATAATGGTGTAGAAGGGATGTTAAAAATCGGCAAGTTAATCGGGTAATACAGTAACAGAAGGAAGATGATGATAACAGACCTCTCTACATTTGTGTTTTGCTCTTTCTTCTTCTCTTCACAGCAATGGGATATCTGTAGGGTGGGATGGAAAGTTCCCCCATTCCAGAGGTGCCACATTTTCCTGTGCAAATACTTTTTTTCCTCCTCAAAACCCCTGGCTTGTTCCCTGTCTCCTGGGTGCTGTGTGGACCGTGCTGTGCTGCGTGCGGGATCATGCCTGTGCTCGCCACCCTCCCAATGGTGGGGGTGGCATGGCTGTAGGCTGCACAAGAGCCACACAGGAGTGGGGCTGGTAGGATGGATGTGGCCTGACAAACCTTCTCATCAGCCAGCACCCTGCATTTTTGAGGCAGAGGTTATGAATGTCGACCTTTTGTATGTTTTCTGAAGATGATGGCTATAAGGCTTCCGGTTAATCACAGTGTTTTAGCAGGTCGTAAACATAGACTGTGTATGTGCTCAGTGCGGCTTGCTTCTGCATAGCACGAGCTGCTGCACAATGAGCCTTATTTCTGCAAACCTCTCAACTGTTTTGTTGTACATTTTGAAATGTACTTAATTCTGTAATAACTGTAATTCTGTAGCTTAATTCTAGAATATGTTACAGCAGGAGTTTGACCACTGTCTAGCCGTAGACAGTACAGTTTTTCAGTATAATGGCTGATCTGTTGTTGAAATTATAGTTTCACCTCTATTGGTAAAGGACTTCTGGTTCTGTCAGCCTGCATGATTTCACATGCTTTTTGGGCCTACAGCTGCTAATAAACTTCAAAATCAATGGTTTGATAAAATGACTCAAAGAAAATTTCTTTACTGCAGCTTCTTTTTTCATATTTTGTTTTTCTCTGATGACTGTAGCAAGTCTGTCTGCTTTAAATTTAATTAAAGTATCTTAACTTGGCAGGGCAACTTAATTTCATAACATATAGGACTTTTCCAATATATAAAAAAAAATTCAAATGCTTACTGTGAAAAAATTCTTATTTTTTTCAAGTAAAATGAGAGGCTTTTCTCATATATTTAACCCAAGTATTAAATCACTGACTTAGAGGTTAACTGTATTGCATAATTAAGCAAACCTTAGAAGGATCTAGTTATTTTACTGAAACTTTGAAGTGTATTTAATGCTTTCTGAAATGTTTTCTCAATGTATTGGCTTTTTACAAAAATAGCAGTTGGGGGTAGTGAGCAGCGAACCCATAGTAAATCTGAGTTAATCCATATACTTCAGAGTACGGCATCGGTTTTAAATGATGCATTAATGACAACACTATCATTTTACCATAACTACTGGATTGTGTTGTTATAGGGCTTTCTGTTTTTCATGAAGTCACTGCCTTTCAATCTAAGTGCATCACTATTTTAATTGATATCAGTATAAAAGCTGTCTATATTTTTAGAGTTACAACTGTAAGCCCCCTGACATGGAAGCATATGCTCCTCTTGTCTCAGAGTAATTATCTTATTTTCTGAATATCTTGCCAGAACCTCTTGCAAAGTGTGTAATCAGAATGGAAACGTTAATGGTTTGCAGAAGAAAATGTAGGATGAGAATGTGGTCTGTCCTCCTTCAGCTTCCTTGTTGAGTTCCAGTGGCATGAAGGCTTTACAGCATACTTTTAGCTTTTCTCTTTTTGATTAAATGCAGTTGCAGATGTCCTGTCAAAATAGCTAGATAGTGATAATTATCATGCTTGTTAATTACCACCATTTTCTGCTCCATAAATTATTGGTCTTCCACCTTCTCTTGTTAAGCCTCATTCACTGAAACACAACCTACCACTTCTTACCTCGTGCCTGCTGAGAACTAAGAGCAAGCATGGAGTCAGCTGGGCTGAGGAATGGTAATTGATCCCACTGCAGAAACGCCGTCAAAGGATGATGGCTTTGCCTTTTCTATGGCTGGTGGTTGGGATTAAGAGAAAATTCTCAAAATGTTTCATGCTGTGTTAGTGTCTGAAAGCTCAGGTTCACAAAAGCATTTCTCTTCAGTCTGGAAATTTCAGACAATCTCTTTGCTTTATCCGCTAGATGATCTCCAGCCCTGCTGAAACATCCTGAGCATGAGGGAGTTTGATATTTCGTGTTCTGAACTCTAAAGATGTGGTCTCCAAGAAGTGTCAGATAAGTGAAAGAAAATAAAGCTCAAGTCTTTTCAAGCTTTGTTTTCAGTAACAAGTGTTATATTTGGAGCTTATAATGCTTGCTCAGTATCACAACTACATTGAGCAACTCAGCTGAGTAAGGTAGAGCTATCTAGAATGTCACCATAGAAATGTTCCTAAAATACAATTTGGTGTGCTGGATTTTTGTTGTTGTTGTTGTTGTTGTTGGTTGGTTGGTTGGTTTGATGTAAGACAAGCATAAGTAGTCCAGCTTGTCAGTCATTTAAACATGGCAGGAATCACCATCTGTGCTTCGTTCAATGACACTTCATCTGGGACCCTGCAGTTGCATGCAAATATTATAAATATTGCCTTATTAGAGTGAGTTGTGAAAGACTGGCCAGAAGAATCAGCAGACTGGCACTGGTGGGCTTGATCTTTAAATGTTTGCTTTTTGAAATGCTTCTCAATGTAGAGGAGCATCAGAAAGAGTCATCATTGCTGGGGTAACAGCTTCCCAATGCTTTCTCATTCCAAAGAATGCTGTGGGGAAAAAAAATGCCATAATTGCAATTACGGAGTTCTACTTTCCAATAATAATAAATGGAGAACATAAAGAAAAATTCAGAAAGTCATACCCGAAAGTGTTTTATCAGCACAAGATATTCAAGACAAGAAAAAAATTGTTTGAAAAATGCGAATTGATTGGCCTGTTCAGGGAAAAGTCTCAGAACAAATAAAAATTTCAACTGGGAGAGAGAGAGAGAGCAGCTATTCACTGCTACTACTTTGTCCTTTCTTTAAGTAGGGTTTTGAGGTGCCCTTCCTCCCACTGCAAAAGTGCTCAATACTACACGAATATGGTTTTTTTTGGAAGGTGGAGAGATTCCTAAGCAATACTCCTGTCTTGAGATCTCTGGGCTTACATATTTGCATACCTGGAATATTGTCTTGGCATCCTTGCCTTTATGCAAAGTGAAATGAAGCATTAGCTCAAGTTTAACTCAGCTGAAAGAAAGATAGGGGTTTTTTTGTAAGTGAAATTAAGTTAGTGTACGCATTCTGACATGGCTCAAGGCAAGCGAAGCTCTTTGTTTTAGACATATTTTCATAACTTCCTATGCCTTTTGCATCTTGTTGTCATTCCACCTTATATTTCTAAATTTCCTGTACCTCAGAGAACACACAACTGTAAAATAAAAGCTACTTCACCATTAAATTAAGGTACTACTGATTTTTAGGGGAAGAGGTTGGATTTTTATAGTTTTGCTTTGTAGTCTCTGCTTGTTTATTTTCCACATTTCCAAAGTCCATGCTCTACAATTATATTCTTATCTAACCAAGAAATTAAGGTTTTATCTTGGTGGTATTCTGAATTTATTTGGGGGTGTTTTTTTTTTTTATGACTTAGAAAGATTGAGAACTCTATCTGTTTTCATCATAGGGAAAATACCACCCGAAACTCAACCCTAAAACTCCAAACAACAAAACAACAAAAACCAAACCCATTTCATTTCAGCCAGCCTGTGGTTGGCGTGAATCTTCTGGCCACCTCCCCCTTTTCCATGATGGCAGTGCAGCTCCAGTGGGTCTAATGCACCCTGGTCATGGGTCTTCTTACAGCTGGATCACCAGCACAGGCTTGAATTGAAGTTGGACAATGCAGCAGTGGGGAGAAAACTGAGCTTTTGGCAATATGAATGCTCCAGTAGTTGCCGCTGTCAGTGAAGCTTATGAAAGTGATAATGTAAAAGCAGAAAGTTTCCAACCAATTCTTAATAGTGGAATTTGTAGCATTAGTTTTGCCTTTAGGTCTTGGGAGGAGTTGAAGAATCTATCTTACACTAGCAAAATACAACAGGGCTGGAAGCACCTGTGGGAAAGCAAAAAAAAAAAATAATCAACAAATGCAAGCTCATTTCTGGAGGGCAGGCAGGTTATGCTGGTTACAGTGACTGGCTTCCCCAAGCAAGAACAATGGCAAATGGCTCATTAATTACAGCTGGAAATATTAAATGTGAAAGGTTGCCAGCAGAGTCAGCTCAGGTTTGTGACAATGATCATTTTACAAGTTGCGTGTCAGTGTCACAGCAGATTCCCTCCTACTCAGAGAATAAGTGAATAGGTGACTTCTTACAGTTGCCAGGTAGTTTTGGGCACAGGGTTGTTTACTAAAAATATGTTTGGTTTCCATATTCCTGGATCTGGTTTTAGCTTGTCTGCCTGGTATCAGAGCTGTGGATGATTGACCTCCATGTTCCTACTCCTTGTTCGTGCTTGGTGATGATACAGACTCAACCCTGAGGCTGAAGCAGGTTGACATTATAGTTTCCATCTTTGAAAAAGTATCACTTTCTTGAGTATTATATGAGCAGACTGAGGGGACAGGAGGTTTGAGAAGGTAAGGAAATTCCTACAAATGTTGACTCTTACTGTGGGCAGGGACCTGCTGGAGTGGGACAGAAACCAACCCTATTCACTAGGAAGGTAAGTGACAGGATGTGCTCACTGAAATGAGAGGATAAGGCAAACCCCACACCCCTGAAGACCAAGTGGAAACATACGCTGTGATTGGGAAGCCATTAAATATTTAGGGCCAGAAAAACAGCAGAGGAAAATATTAATTAGGCTTCATCTAGTAGAAACAAATAATTGCATTAATAAAAGACAAATCTTTTACTGTAGCCTTTACAGGTTGTCAATAATAACACATTCTCTCATTTTTATTGCTATTTTTTAATAACTCAGTTTCTGGGAACAATAAAAGTGTCTTTCATGTTTTGGTTTTAATGGAAAACAGGAAAATGGAACTTCATGGAGTAAAATATTTTGCTTTAGGAAGTGACAATTTTTTTTTCTAACTAATTTACAAAATTTTCAAAAGCAATGAGAAATTCTTCATGCTTTTGTTTGAGAATATCTAAATGAGACACCTGAACTGGCCCATTCCTCAGAAGTGCAGAATACACCTTTTTTATGAACATCAGTCCTGTGTAAAGGATATCAGCACGGACATCTGAAAATAGAGGTTCTTAAAATCACAACTTGCCTTCCTTAATATCTCCCTCTACTTCTGCAGGAACTCTGGAATCATCCTTAAAAAAAGTAGATGAATTAAAGTGCTATGTAAGTGTAGCTGCAGATGATAGCAGTCATTCCTTCCTTGGCTGCATATTGTTATTTTGACCTTCTTTAGTTAAAAATATGAAATGTGAGTTGGTTTGACACTATAATTCATTGCTACAGTAGCTCCATCATAGCAGGGCTGAGACCTGCAGAGTGAGCAGAAGTGTAAAGCTTCAATTTAGATAAATGAAGTACTTATGTGCAACAATGCCTACAACAATAATGTTATCTGAGAATGATAGCTAACACTTATGGTACAATTTTAATGAAATATATGAATCATCTGTCTTTTGGGGAACCTGTTGTAACTTCCTTCTTCTGATTCTGTGTTAATATAGCGATTTAATTTCTGTTTCTCACCCATCCTCTGGAGAGAAAAATAGTAGCAAACACCAGCATTTAATAATCACATCCTTCAGAAGGCAATATATGCGCTTCAAAAGGGTACAAATAGGCTGGGACCATGCAGAGTTATGGAGGAAAGAACAGCATGTTCCTCAAAATTTGCAAGCGCTCGTTTGGAGGGATGCTGTGGAGCAGAACTGCCGTGGAGGTTGGCACCTTGTGGTGACTTGATCCATGTGCCAAGGCTTACTGTGGATTATTCTGGACCAATGGCTTCCCCAGCAGTAGATGCTATTGAGATTAGTCACACAGCTTTCATGCTCCATCCTTCAGAAAGATCCTTGGAACATGTTCTGGCTATCAGGGGAGACAAATTTTTGGATGTGATGCTTGCCTGGTGTGTATAGCAATCTGGGTAGAATGGGTACCTGTGGATTGCTACAGTTCATCTAGCAATTGATTTTATCTGGAGACAGGATTAGGGCTGCCAAGACAGTTTCTTGGCCCAGTTACCATTTACACTGTGAATTCTCCCTGGAAAACCATGGAGGCGTATCTGGGGATGTCTTCAGGTAGCGTAAGATGCCACGTGGGTTGACTATATTCTTTGATCAGGTTTTGTGTGTGTGTGTGTTTCTTTTGTTTATGCCTGCAAATAGACCATATGGTCACTTCCATATTAAAAACCTTTTTGAAAAAATATGATTACTTGTTTCCCAGGAATACTGTAAAAACTGTGAATAACCTCTGTTACGTTTTCTTTTTCAGAACAATATTTTCTAAAGCTTTTTCCAGATTGAACAAGGAAAATTTATCAAGTCTTTTAATTTCCTATTCCCCATTCACTAAGGTAATGGCTAGTAAAGTAGAACAAGAGTTGGCATAATCCAGGAATGCTTGGCATTACAAAATCACAACAGGGTTGAAATTTCAGCAGTCTTTTCCCTTAAGAAAAAAAGCGTAAATTTAAAATCAAATGAAGCATAATGGAACAAAGAATAAGTGTGGGCAGAAAAGAATTGATAGTGCTTACAGCAGTGTAACATTTTCTGGACTGAAATGACAATTCTGAATGTAATTTGGGCATTTAGATTGTGAACTGCAAAGCCTGTGAAGTCAGTGCGGTCCTTCTGTCGTCCCAGTGGCCTGAGAATTAGGGACTCACTGGAGATCTGGATTAGCCTGGCTGCGCGTGGAAAACATCTTCTCACGTTCAAATCCCATTTCACATTTCTCACGTCTCATTCTCCCTCATTCTCCCCTAAAACCCATTGCCTCTTTAAGAAGCATAGTAACAAGAGCTGCAAGTAAGCCTGTGTTTTGTGCTGTTTCATTTTTGATGGGTGGAAAAGACAGGGTTGACTAAAAGGTTAGTGATTAAAGTCTCAGGCTGCACCTAACTGGGTTTCTCTGATCTCTGGTTGGACTACTCAGAGAAAGGGCAGTTCCTTTGTGTTTAGCACCTTTTATTGCATGACTTTAGTGATATTTTCAAAGCATGCATTTGAGACAGTATCTGCCATGCTACTGCTTCTTTAGAGCAGATTTAGTTTCATTTTGGCTAGGAGATTCAGTGTGCCAAACATTGGTGCTCAAATCCCTCGTACTGTCAAGAGTGAAAAATAATCCCTTCCCTATGCCTTCTGCCACATGCACAGATGTACAAACACATCCTGGGGCAAAATCCTGAGCACACTGAAATCCAGCAGGGCCATTAAGGCGGGGATGGAATAGCATATATATATATATATGTGTGTGTGTGTGTGTGTATGTATATCTAGTATGCATCTCCGATATGAGGCATAGGCTTTATTGTAAGAAGAAAGAAGAGAGACAAAGTAGAAACACAGATGGTAATTTGATGTTTATACTGATGAATGAAGAATAGCACTAAGTATTTATTGCTGAAGTTATTGGGGGGACTGTTCTGCTTATAATTTCAATATATTTCTTCAAGTTTATTTTTTGTTAATTTTCTCATAAATACCACCTCTGTTTTAACATGCTCAAAGCTTCCAAGGCAAGATTCATTAAAGATGTCCATGGATGTTGATCCTCACACTGGTCAGGTCTTGAGATAGGTGTGTACATTAACTCTAAAGCTGGATGTTGGTCCAACCGTTACCCCATGGCAGAAGGTGATACCTAACAATTATTACATCTTCAAAATGCAGTACATGCACACAATGAATCTGCACTGGTTTTGTCTGGGATAGAGTTAATTCTCTTCATAGTAACTTGTATGGTGCTAAGTTTTGGATTTGTGCTGGAATCAGTGTTGATAACACAGGGATGTTTTAGTTACCACTGATCAGTGCTGACACAGAGTCAAGGCCTTTTCTGCTTCTCACCCCACCCCACCAGCAACCAGGCTGGGGGTGCACAAGAAGTTGGAAGGGGACACAGCTGGGACAGCTGACCCCAACTGACTAAAGGGATATTCCATACCGTATGGTGTCATGCTCAGCATATAAAGCTTGGGGAAGAAGGAGGACGGGGGAGGCATTTGGAGTGACGGTGTTTGTCTTCCCAAGTAAACGTTATGCATGATGGAGCCCTGCTTTCCTGGAGATGGTTGAACACCTGTGTGCTGATGGGAAGTGGTGAATGAACTCCTTGTTTTGCTTTGCTTGAGCACGCAGCTTTTGCTATTGAACTGTCTTTATCTCACCCCACGAGTTTTTGCACATTTACCGTTCTGCTTCTCCTCCCCATCCCAAGGGTGAGGGAGTCAGTGAGTGGGTGTCTGGGGATAAGCTGCCAGCTGGGGTTAAACCATGACAAAATCAATTTCATGCACTTCTACAATAGTAGATGACATGATTAGCTCAAGGTTGCAAAATGAGTGAGTAATGGGTGCTGCTATCTGTTGTGATCTCAACTAATTAATCTGTTGAGCTATCACAGGCAAGATTCTTGGCCCAAATGGTTGGTAGAACTGTGTCAGTAGGAAGATGACAGAAAAGGACACAGTCAACTTTTTAAAGGAAACATCAGATTCCATTAGCTGAATCATTTCACAGAGAAAAACCGATATCCTAACTCCTGCCAGCTACTTACTAAAAATAAAGTATTCAAGATTGTTTATTAAAATGCAATCATGAAGTATTGCCTTCTGTTCTATGCCTCCACACTAATAAGCAAGATATTTAGTAAATCAACTGCTTCCAACAAACAAGAGCCAGCTAATGAATATGAAACCCCTTTTGCAGCACTATAGATTATCCAAAACAGTAAACGCATCTAGAGAACAAAAGAACATAGCTGTTTCTGCTAGCATTTCATTTGCACGGATGCAGTTGGCAATTATTTAGAAATTGTTGACGTTTTAGAAATCTGTTTGTAGTATGGCATACTGAATATTGTAAGTTTTTAAAAAAGTGTGTCACATAACTGGCAGGGTGCTTTAGGGAGGATTTAATTCTTCATAGCAAAGCTAATGCCTTCTTCAGAAATGTCTTGGTAGACCAAGAGTGCAAAGAAAACTGTGAAACAAGCATAATGAGACTGCAAGACCACCACAGTGGTGACATCTGGTCTACATTTCCATTTGTTCTCTTCTGTCATGTAAGTTTTAAAATCTAAAGGCCATCTTTATGTTTTTCCTTTTTTGCAGTACCTAGCAAAAGCATGTTATACTCCAGAACTACCTACTTGGAGTAGAGCCCAGAGAACAAGCAAAACAAGTGGGCGCTCCTGGCTCCATATTTCAGGTATCCACCCTAGAACTACTGTTCCTGGCAGCTTTGCTCTAGGGTCCGTTAAACCTCGGACATCTCATCTGCTTCTGTGGGTCATAATGCTGGGTGCTTTTGATGGATCCTGGTAATCAAACTGGAACTGGGCACCCTCATCCAGCCAAAACAGTGTCAAGAAACAAGAAGGTCTACCTATTTGGTCTACCTGGGAGAGGATGTGGTTAGGATATAGGTATGTCACCTGACTGGTTAAAAATGAAATAAAATGTACCTTTCAGATTTGGATCATAGGGACGCTTGTGCACTAACTTCAGCACAGTCACAGACACACACAGGGTCAGATGGTAGGCATGTGCTCAGCAGTACCACATATTCCAGATAAAATCTGTCACCTAAGATATCAATAAGATTGCAGTAAATCTTGTAGTGGGGTCAGATAAGCTCAAGGACAAGCGTCAGTATGGCAGGAAGCAATGTATGGCTGTAAAACCCATGGGCTTTCACAGAGTGGGATGTGGATGGCAGCTCCCTGTCAGCCTTACCCAGCAATCCACTGCAGGAAAGGGCAAAACCCCTACAGAGGGACCTTCAGACTGACCAGGCACCACCCACATGATATTGCTGCAAAGGCTGTTATACGTATGGCAGAGGACTCAGGCAAAGGGTTCCCTACAAACATCAAGCAGGGGGCTGCTTGGGCCAACATCACAGGTCATGCAGGAGCAAGCTGTTTCTGACCAAGCTCCAGGGTTTCCCAGGAGCTCTTGTCTAACTTGTAGTTGAATTTGATGAATACAGAAAGAGTTGAGGCTTCTGCATCAGTTTGTACCGAGCGACTGTAAAGCTTCTATATATATAGTATAAATGAAAATTCAAGAAAAGACCTACAGGTGTCAACGTTTTCTTTTTCTTCCTTCATAGACATGCTTTGAGTTCATTCATCCAGAGTGAATTGTAGCTGCCTTCACCTAGGCAGGCTATAGGCTACTATTGTGCAAATAAATCTGTCTGCTCTTGGCATGGTTGCTTCTGTCTCAACTAAAATTCCAGACCTTTTTTCCTTAATATCACACTGAGGATGTCCACGCTTCAGCTAAAGTTACTGTGGGTGGCAGTATTAGTATGATTATTATTAACTATTATTATTAAATAATCATCATTATAATTATAATTATCCATACTTTCTCTTTTATTAGATTTTATGGGCAGTGGCTCTATACAATGGCTGCACCTGAGTTAGTCACTCTGGGCTCCATTGCAGCACTTAGAGATGAAGAGTGGAGGGGAAGGGTGAAGAGTGATATTAAAGTGTGATTTTTGTCTTCAGCATAAAATAGTGAGTCAGCTAAATGAATCAGACGTAGGGAGTCTTGGGCAGCCAACTCAGATGCACAAATTTACACTGTAAAATCTGAAGTTACATGAGATGAAAGCCATTCTCCATCTGCAGTGACCACTGTTTACTGTGTTATTTTCTACTGTCCCATTGCTGCGC
>NW_010128431.1:35007-40402 GCF_000699245.1 Pterocles gutturalis | reverse complement strand
CCTGCTGCTTCCCATCTCTTTCTGCCAGTCGGTTGTTTCTCTCTCTTATACTTTGATTCTATAATTCACAGAGCAGAGAAACTGATGCTCCAATCTTTTGCACTATGCCAAACACACTGGGACCCAGGCCTGTAAATGTCTCCAACACAAATTACTGTAATAAGCCTCATTAACAACACGTTCCCATCAGGAGGGTGCTTAAACACATGTATAAGACTAAGGATGTGCTTATGTTCCACTGAAGACAACATTACAAAGGCATATGCTTAGACTTCAATACATGTTTTTTTTTACCCAGCCAGGGCTTGTAACTCAGTTGTCTGAAACAGTTGATCTAAAACTCTGCATCAACCCCATGGAAGGGGAGGGCTTAGATTGCACATTGTAATCAGGAAAATTACCATTTGACTATTCTTGATGTTTCCTTGGCACTTCATCACCAGGGTGTGATTGCCCACAATCATTCCTAGCCTTTCTGTTGCATCTCATTCCAGTCAAGGATCTCAGCATGTTTTACAAATGGCACCAGATTCGGTGAGAAGCTGAGTGTCTTGGTAGTTGATTGATTATCTGTCTCCTTAATAATGTCTAACCTTTTTATTAATCTTGGCTTTCACATTAAGGCTCAAGTTTGATTTGGCAACAGATATCAGATTCATTCTGTTTATGCAGTTGACAGTAACTGTTGCTGTTGTTAAGTGTGGAAAACAGAGGTCTGTTATTTTGAATCCTTATATTTAATGTATACTGTTCAGGTTTGTAGCCCTCTGTGCAACATGTAGTTCCCGTTTGCACCAGCTTTGGCAGAGCTGAGCCAAAAAGAAAAAGTCTACCCTATGCCTGCAGGTTTATGACATAGGATGTAAAGTAGTAAAGAGGCTTTTAGCACAGTGATGGTTTGAATTGGTTTTGTTAGCTGTTGTTGTTTCTAAATGACTTCCATTTTTAAGCAACTGTAGGTAGGGCTTATTGATTGCACTGTTTCTACGATACAATAAGATCTTATAGTCCAATTAAACAGTGTTCCCCAGCAGTGTCTCCTTGAATTTTTATGCAAACAGTTACACTTAACAATATGAGAACAAGCTGTGTTATTGGGTTTTTCTCAAACTGTCAAAGCATTTAGCAATCCTATCGAGGCTGGTGCTGCAATCTTGCTTGCTCCCAGAAACAAAACACTGTATGTGCAGAGGGAACAGAAGTGCAAACTGTCTGTACCAGAGGTTGCCTTCTTCTGCCCCAAGGTGATGGGTGGTGGAACAGGAGAACTTGCACATCTGGGTGGGTCTACTTTTTAAACTTAATTCTTTCTATAGTTTATGCAGATTAAAATACATTTTATATGCTTTTAATATTCCTTGGTGTACTACATGGAAGAGACGTGCGTGGAGGAGGAGAGAAACAGTCTGGGAAACTGTGGGTTAAACTGTTGTGTCCTCCATCTACTGTTTATTAGTGCTGTCAGAGGCAATGTGTTTTGAGATTCTTTCAACACTTCAGTACTAATTTGTTTGCCATTCACACATGTAGATGTTACAAAAAGAGAAAAAGATGCTTAATAATGTTCCTTACATAAAGGTTTTTTTTTTTAAAAAAAAATCTGTTCTTATGAGGAAAGGTTAAAAATCAATGTCAATAAAAGAAAAAGTACAACAATTATACAACTATTCTTTGAAAAAAATCTTATTAAATTCTCTTTTATTTTAGACTAGAAGGAAAGCCGAGCTTTTGATAGATTAATTAGAAGCTGAAATGTGTTTATTACCTCCTTTTTTATATCTTCTCATTTTCTGTTGATCAGACTGACTTGATCCGCTCATCTCATCTTTGAGCTTGTTTCATCATGAGCTGATAAAGTGCTTGAAAAAACCTGTGATGCCCAATAAAAGCGGCTTTCTAAAACTTTGTTTAGGCCTCCAACTCCAGATACTTCTCTTTGGCTTGGAGGAGGGGAAGGCTTAGAGGAGAAAGGAGAGCTGCTTTCCACCTGCCAAATTCTGCCAGCCTTCCTGCAGCCTGACTCACCCATCCACCGGGAAGAGGAAAAGATTGCTCTGAATGAACAAAGGTAGGCAAATCTGTCCTCTGTAAGGATACTTTTATGCAAACAATAATTTTGTTGTTCAGGAATTAATCTCCTCTCACTTGAATTCACCTTTGTATATGTGACAGAATTATTGTCTCAGGAGCAAAATACAGTATTGTGTGAAAAGTGAGTGCCTGGTAAACACTGAAACAATCACCTAGTTCTGGGGAAAATGTCACGTTTATGGTTGGGGTACAAAGAGGTACATAAAATTCATTGTGTTAATGGACCTGGCAGTGTAATCTCACCCATTGTTGTCTTGTTGCTATCCAGGAAGCTCAGAGGGCTCTTTCTGTTTTTTCAGAGGTATAAAATAAGCTAATCTAATGAGATAATGACTTGGCAAGAGACCATTGGTTTACAAAATATGCATGATGCAGGTTTTCTAGCAATCCTTCAGAACTGAACTGAGTTGAGCACTTGTAAGAGACATGGTTTGAGCCCAGCCTGGGAGAGCCTGCTCTGTCCTCAGGGTACTGTAGGGCCAAGGGATGGCAGCAAGCTGGGCACTGAGCTGGTGGGAGGGCATGCATGCTGTCTTGCTACAGGTCCTGCATTTATCATTTCCATTTATTCTTCTTCCACCAACATTACAGGGGAGTTAGAGGCACATCATAGTGTCTATGTGGTTTATCTCTCTCTTTTGGGCTTGGAAAAGATGGGATTTCTCTGAGAAAATCCTTCTCTCCACTAGCACAGCCACATTATAGATTCAGGTAGCGCCCACTTGGAGGATAAATCTGCTAGGAGGGGAAGAGAAAAATAATGTTCCTTATGCTGCTCTTTTCCCCAGTCTGCAACCTGTGAGAAGGGCGGCCACAGTGGCGTGGAAATGCAGCATGGCGCTGGCTGTCCCTGGATCTGTCGATACCCATGGGCCACCGTTTGCACTGTCAGCTTCTGTGCACCAACACACTTGTGCTGGCAGCACCCAGGCTGAGTTCAAATGTGACACAGACAAGTTACACCTGACGTGCTGTTGTTCTTTTAATGACAGTTGTTGGGTTTTAATGACAAAAGTCCCCTGCCTTTTGTCTTCCCTCCTCCCCAGCTACAAGCCTCAAAATATGGGAAAGATTAAAACGCAGTAATGCGACCTGATATCATTTAATTCATATAGTTCAATGAAAGAAATAAAAGCTCAGTTTCACTACAGCTGTATGTAAAATTTGTGGGGAGCTGAAGTGGAGCTATGCTAATAATAAAAGCAAAAATATTAATGATTTACTCCTTGACTCCTGGCTTTTCTGAATTAGGTTTCTCTTACCAGACATAATGAGGAACCCAGAAAGTCTTCTAAGTGTCCCATCCAAGAGAACTGATAGGACATGACTATGGAGGATCCTCTTGCACCCCTCCTGGGAAACCTGCATGCTTGACTACCTCTCTGAAATGCCTGTGCACCTATGCACACAGCACGGGGAATAAACAGGAAGAATTAGAGAGTCGTGTGTGGTTGCAGGGCCATGATGTCATTGCCATTACAGAGACATGGTGGGATAGCTTGCATGACTGGAATGCTGTCATGGATGGCTCTGTGCTTTTTAGGAAAGACAGGCCTGGAAGGTGAGGTGATGGAGTTGCTCTTCATGTGAGAGAACAGCTGGAATGTATTGAGCTCTGCTTAGGGGTGCATGAAGAGCGAGTTGAGAGCTTATGGGTAAGGATTAAAGGGCAGGCTAATATGGGTGACACTGTTATGGGTGTTTACTACGGGCCACCAGATCATGAAGGGGAAGTTGATGAGGTCTTCTACGGACAGCTGGAGGTAGCCTCATGATTACAGGCCCTAGTTCTCATGAACCTTGATGTCTGCTGGAAAGACAACACAGCTAGGCACAAACAGTCCAGGAGGTTCCTGCAGGGCATTGATAACTTCTTGACACAGGTGATGGAGGACCCAATGAGGAGACGTGTGCTGCAGAACCTTGTACTTACAAACAAAGAAAGACTGGTTGGAGATGTGAAGGCTGGGGGCAGCTTTGGTTGCAGTGACCATGAGAGGGGGAGTTCAGGATCCTGCAAGGAGGAAGCAGGGCAAAAAGTAGAATTGCAACCCTAGACTTCAGGAAAGAAAACTTCGGCCTCTTCAGGGACCTACTTGGAGGAGTCCCCTGAGTTAGGTCCCTAAAAGGAAGGGTGGTCCAAGAGAGCTGATTAATATTCAATCATCAATTCCTCCAAGCTCAAGATCAGTGCATCCCTATGAGTAAGAAGTCAAGCAAAGCAGTAGGAGACCTGCATGGATGAGCAAGGAGCTCTTGGCAAAACTCAAGCAGAAGAAGGAGTTATACAGAAAGTGGAAAAGGAGACAGGCCACTTGGGAGGAATATAGGAACATTGTCAAAGCATGTAAGGATGTGACAAGGAAGGCTAAGGCCCACTTGGAATTAGATCTGGCAAGGAATGTCAAGGACAACAAGAAGGGCTTCTTCAAATACATCAGTAGCAAAAGGAAGACTAGGGAAAATGTGAGCCTTCTGCTGAATGGGGCGGGTGCCCTGGTGACAAAGGATACAGAGAATGCAGAGTTACTGAAGGCTTTCTTTGCTTCAGTCTTTACTGTTAAGGCCAGCCCTCAGGATCCTGGAGATGAGAAAGTCTGGAGGAAGGAAGACTTTCCCTCGGTCAAGGATCAGGTTAGAGACAATTGAGGCAAAGTTGACACCTACAAATCCATGGGCCCCAATGGGATGTACCCACGGGTGCTGAGGGAGCTGGCAGATGTTGTTGCTAGGCCAATCCTTATTATTTTTGAAAGGTCATAGAGAACAGGAGAGGTGCCAAAGGACTGGAAGAAAGCCAGTGTCACTCCAGTCTTCAAAAAAGGGCAAGAAAGAGGACCCAGGAAGCTACAGGCCTGTTAATCTCACCTCCATGCCTGGAAAGGTGATGGAACAGCTCACCCTGGATGTCATCTTTAAGCATGTGGAGGAAAATAAGGTGATCAGGAGTAGTCAGCATGGATTCACCAAGGGGAAATCATGCTTTACTAATCTGATAGCATTCTATAATGGAATGACTGGATGGGTAGATGAGGGGAGAGCAGTGGATGTTGTCTACCTTGACTTCAGTAAAGCTTTTGACACTGTCTCCCATAACATCCTCATAGGTAAGCTCAGGAAGTGTGGATTAGATGAGTGGACAGTGAGGTGGATTGAGAACTGTCTGAATGGCAGAGTTCAGAGGGTTGTGAGCAGCAGCATAGAGTCTAGTTGAAGTCCTGTAGCTAGTGGTGTCCCCCAGGGGTCAATACTGGGTCCAATATTGTTTAACTTATTTATCAGTGACTTGGATGAAGGGAGAGTT
>NW_010128431.1:1701-34488 GCF_000699245.1 Pterocles gutturalis | reverse complement strand
GTGGGAGGAGGGCCTGATACACCAGAAGGCTGTGCTGCCATTCAGAGAGACCTGGACAGGCTGGAGAGTTGGGCAGAGAGGAACATCATTAAGTTCAACAAAGGCAAGTGCAGGTCCTGCACCGAGGGAGGAATAACAACATGTATCAGTACAGGCTGGAGATTGACCTTCTGGAAAGCAGCTCTGCAGAGAAGGAGCTGGGAGTCCTGGTGGACAACAAATTAACCATGAGCCAGCAATGTGCCCCGGTGGCCAGGAAGGTCAGTGGTATCCTGGCCTGCCTTAGAGGTGTTGCCAGCAGGTCAAGGGAGGTGATCCTCCCCCTCTACTCAGCACTTGTGAGGCCACATTATTGTGCTGTGCACAATTCTGGGCTCCCCAGTACAAGAGAGACATGGCACTACTGGAGAGACTTCAGCGGAAGGCTACAAAGATGATTAGGGGAATGGAGCATCTCTCTTATGAGGGACCTGGGCCTGTCTAGCCTGGAGAAGAGAAGACTGAGAGGGGATCTTATCAATGTACACAAATACCTAAAGGGAGGGTGTCAAGAGGGTGGTGCCAGACTATTTTCAGTGGTGCCCAGTGACAGCACGAGAGACAATGGACATAAACTGAAATACAGGAAGTTCCATCTGAATATGAGGAAAAATTACTTTACTGTGCAGGTGACAGAGCACTGGAAAAGAGAGGCTGTGGAGTCTGTCTTTGGAGATATTCAAAACCTGCCTGGATGCGATCCTGCGCAACGTGCTCTAGATGACCCTGCTTGTGCAGGTGGGTTGGACTAGACAATCTCCAGAGATCCCTTCCAACCTCAGCCATTCTGTGATTCTGTGAACTGTTTGCTTTTATGGAGGTTTCGTTTGATGTTGGAAGTTAAGTGATATAAATGATAAAAAAAAATGAGGTATGTTTCTGATTAAAAGGCAAAATCCAGTTCTGTCTAGAGGATGCTGACTTGCTCTGTGCTATCATGTGAGTTTGGAAAATCTGTGTGTCTCCCTGTCTTATTTCTCTTTCCATCTCCCATCTATCTAGATTGCAGTCTTTTATGGTTATCAACCGCTTCTTACTGTTTTACAGTGCCCAGCTTAGGGGAATCTCAGTTCCAGCACTGTGATTCAAACACAAACAGAAATAAACCACAGTAAGCAGTGACCAATTTTCGCCTCTCTGATACTGACTGGCTTAAAAGGGTTAGAACTGTGAGCCTACAGGAGCTACAAGGGAGTCGTCTGAATCGGTGTAAGCATTTGCAATTGCACTGGTGACATTTCTTTTTAGGTAAGAACCCATGCTTATAGTCAAAAGGGACCTCATTGAAAGGTGGCATCCAGAGGAACCTGACAGTACCTGCAGGAGGCTTTGTGCATCCAAGAATCCCTTCTGACAGGCACGCCGTCCTGCTGCTCTGATCACCCAACAAGGCCTGCATACATCTTGCAAATTACAGGTTGGACCTTTGCTGGTGCCTGAGTGAACACCAGAGGCTGATACTGAGCACTAGCATGTGCCACCTCAAAAATAGTTTTCCACCTAATTTAAAAAGGACAAAAAGCTATTACATCTTCCCTCTCTTAAAAAGCCAGACACAATACAACTTCTTAAAGTTCCTTATCTATGTCAATTAAAATGTATTTTTGAAGGCTACCTGTGAGTGAAAAGCTCATTAAGTTCATGGTGACCTTCTGGATCCTGAACGTCCCCTGAAAAGCCTTGCAGTGCATGCAAATAATTCCTTTAGAAATGATTTATGTTCGAGAAAGTAGAAGTGCAAAAGCAGTTTGACTAATTACAAAGATAATTCCTTTTCTTCTTTATCTGTGAGAAAAGATAAGGTTTCTTTCTATGTTTTTGTTCTACCTTGTTATACAGTATGAAAATTAACAAAGTTATTCTAATATAGCTGATATATTACACCTTTTGTTTCCCTTCTTCATTCACAAACTTTATTTTTCTGCAGAAGATAATGGAAACATGGATGAGAAAGAAGATAATCAATATTGTAGCTGACATAATTTCTGCTTTGTTCTTCTGAAGACTGCATGCACAGGCACAAATGCTAATTTTCTTAAAATTAAAATGAACTTTCCATGCCATATACATTTAGTTATTACCTGTCACTTCTATCTCCTTTCCCTAATGTATGAATGTGTCAATGTTTCCTAG
Source organism: Pterocles gutturalis (assembly GCF_000699245.1). Taxonomy (NCBI): domain Eukaryota; kingdom Metazoa; phylum Chordata; class Aves; order Pterocliformes; family Pteroclidae; genus Pterocles; species Pterocles gutturalis. Next base: position 32,316 of record NW_010128431.1, on the reverse strand, counting down.
TATTAAATGTGTTTATCTTCTTGTATGACTATTCTCCCCAACTGCTTTCTTGTTCCTCCCTTCATTTACGGGTGTCTTTGAGGTTGGAAAGCACACCACAGTTGACACAGCCAGTGCACTTAGGCTGGTATTGCCTGTGATTAATGGATGATCTCAGGCTAATATCCCATTGGATTTCTTCTATTGACATTGGTCATACACTTGTGCCCTAGCTTCAGTGAAAATGAAACCTCACTTTTGTTTCTCTGTTCTTTTATGGAATATAATAGCAGGAAAAGGGATGCCTGCTATTAGGTACTCTTCAGGGCTTTCTATTTTCACAATATAGGAAGGGCAGAATGTACCAGAGCATGCTCGGGGCATGTGGAGCTTTTGAAAATGCTTTTGGGTTGGATGTTTTTCTTTTTCAGTGGGAAAAAGAAGACTGAATTGTTTTTTTCTGATGTATTCTTGTAAACGCTCTCAACAATGGGCAAGCTGGCTTGTTTGTCTTTTTCCTTTTCCTTCCTTTACCTATCCTTTCTTTCTTTAGCTATCAACTGTGTGTAAGATAATGAGGTTGGCATAAAATTCTTTGACGAGTGTCTGTGCAGCATGTGAATCATCAACACTCATGGCCTGCCTGTGTGATTCCGTTGTACACCATGCTCCTGCTTACAAACCCAGCTGCAGAAGACATTTCCAAAGAAAGTGCACTGATCAGCAAAGATGCAGGTCTATAAAATTCTCTGTGATACAGACCAATCCATTGCCACAAAAGCTTGCATATCTTTGTAATTCTGTTTATATGAGCAGCCCCATGAGTTTCCATGGAATCACTCTGGGAAGTCAAATTAAGAATATGAACACATCTCCCTGAGCTGTGCTTAACTTTCCTTAATTGTCATGACCAAATTATGAAAATTACTGCAACACAGTCATGTACCTAAGCAAGGGGGTATTTTCAGATGTCTAAGATGAAATCAGCTAAATTTTCTTCTTTTTGCTTCCAAATATCTTCTCCTAAATCATCTGAAGGAGATCACCTGCATTTCTAGGCAGTGATAGTGAGAGGAACGAAGCCAGCTCTCATGCTGTTAGAGTTAGTGGGGGACTGTGGCTGTGCCTGCAGTGGACAGGAGGGGACCTGTACAGGTAAGGTATTGCCTGTAAGTGTCAGTGTAAACTGCCTTTCTGGGAGAGAGGGGCTTTATTATACTTCTGGACTGACCTTTACTTTTAGAAAATCAGTCTCAAAGGAGAGAGAACACTTTGGTGTTTTCTTCCTCACTGCTGCAGTCTTGCAGGAAGTTGCTCAAAGCCGCAGAACCCCCAGGAGTGAATGGTGACAGTCCCAGCAGTACTCAAGGAGGCTTGAGTGTCTTCTTGGGTTTACTAGCTTTCTAATACATCCAGGTAAGAGCACATATATTATCTAGACTCTGTGATTCACCAGTCATCTGCTAAAGATGTGCAGTGTGCATTCTATGCAATGAAGTGCTTCTAAATCTCCACTGAATGCTGTTTTGAATACATGTAAAATGAAACAGCACTAACAAGTCTGGAAGAGTATCTTAACTGGAAACAGCGGCTCTGCACATTCAGGGCTCAGAGAAGCCATCTGGCCTCCCACTGACCCCCTACAAATTCATCTGTGCCCTAGTGGGACAAAAGACATTTGCACTGGTGACAGCCATGCCAGGATTTTCAGACTGGAAATTAACCATGAAGTAAAATGCATCCAGAGCCTTCATTAAGTGAAACAAACAAAGGAGTTGAGATTTTCAGTAATAATTGCAAAGGACCTTGCAGGCTGTATGAGCTGCTCCAGGAAGGGTTTTCTCTCATCCCTGGCAGGATTACTAACACACCCTCTGCTGCATCAGTGAGTGGGACGAACAGATCTTGGAAGGCGGGTGTGGAGTTCTATGGCATGTTAGGTGTCTTAAAAATAGGCTTGAATGTTTTATTCTCTTTCTGCTCCTATCTGATGCTATTTATGTTAAGGCAAATCTAGATGTATAATACTGCCATAAATAATTGAAGAGCCACAGTCCCTTAATGTGTTTTCTGTAATGCACTCACAGCCATTTAGAATTTCTATATGAGAATTGTCGAAATGTCTGCAGTCTCCTTGTTTTAGATGTGGGAGGAAGAGAACACCAAGCACAGTCCAGCTAAAGAGGGAAACAAATGTCGTCAGATTAAAACTATGCTGTCCAAGATCTTCCGCGCTTCCAAAAGCACTTTAGGAACCTTCCTAAAGTACCTTAGGAACCTTCCTAAAATACCTTAGGAAAGAGGGACTAGACAGAAGCAAGAAGTAACTACATAATGAGTTCAAATCTGTATTTTGGGGCTTGGAATAAGAACTACTTCCAAGGTAGTTTGTAGCAGTCCAGGGGCTGCCTCTGTCATATAGGACTCTATAATCCCTGAGTTCTGTAACGCCCCTGTAACACCTCTGGTGCAGGGCAGCAGTGCCCCAGCCCACACTCTGCTCACTCTGCGTTGCTGTTCATGCTGCAATTGTACCTCGGAGCCTTGGCTATGTGTGATGGACTCACAGTATCAAATGGTGGTCAAACCAAAACAGAAAGTCCCATTTCCAGGATTACAGTTTTTATATACAGTAAGAGACAACCAGGAGGAGGTGGACAGGCAGGAGAGGCAATGCCCAGCTGGGCTAGCACTGTAATTTCTGCCATAGCCTGAGTGCAGCGGGAAGTCCTTCGCTCCTGGGTATTTACCCTTGAAGGCACTGCAGTGAGCTGGTTTCCCCTGAGAAGGCTGACGGTGATTTCCAGCACAGCTTGTTTACAAAATATGTGAAAGATTTGGTCATCTTGCAGAAGCAGCAAGCAGGGCACTGATGTACCCCTACCCTCGGGCTTCGATTCTCCAGAGACCCCAAGGCTGTGGCCAAGAGATGGATGCTCTTCCTCTCCTGGGATCTCTGCCTCGTTCCTGTCTGCAAAGCCCCATTTGCTCTGCCTTTTCTACCTAGAATGCCGTGTAGCCCTACCTCACTAAGCATAGCATACATGGATTAATTGTGATGGTCCAGGTGCAAGCTCTTGTTGCAGCATTGTGGATTTGCATAGCAGTGTTTCTGCCTGTGTGATGGGGCTGGTGCTTGAGCATTTTTTCCATTTTGGACCAGAGTGCAACTGAGAGCTGTGAGTCCCTCAAGCCATAGAGTGGTATTCAGCACCAGGAGGTACTGAGTCCACTGCAGATTTTTGAAAGAATTTCCTATGACAGAGTCCTTTTTTGTGCAAATTGTTTTCCTGCATTTTCTACCAGATTTGAACTTGTTTTCTCAAAGAAAATCTCTAGCCTCTTTAAATTCAGCTCGTGCTAGAGGATAGGTATGAAATATATGAAGCAGATTAAAGAAGCCAAACCAGTGTAAGGATAGACTGTTCAAGGGACTTAAAATCAAATTATAAATTATTTAAAACACTGAATTTGAATTTACAATATCCCTCTAAATAATTCTGTGTAGTCCATAATTGGAGGTAAAGGCTTCCAGAGACATTCAGCCTGCTCCCCTGTGTTCAGGCGTCTCTCTTTTTTTTTCCTTTTCTTGCGGGCTAAATGCCTGACAGCTTTCTCTTCATCTCTGATCAATGCTACATTGAAGTCCCTTTAGGTGGTCTTTAAGTACTTGGAATGTGAGTTCACAATATGTTTCTGTAAGCAAAGAACCTTTCCTTGTTTCTACAAGCATTATATGGTTAGCCCCTTCTAGACAGAGAAATGTAAGGAAAGGTATGTGCTTTACTCACTGTGTTGTGCAAGACTCCCCTGCTAGCATCCCAGCTTGATTCAATACCGGGTGGAAGACTGCTACTATTTTCCTTATTTTTCAGTCGAGAGGGGAGTGTGGACACACACAGAGCCACGCTCATGGTGTCATCTTCCTTATCCCTGTAGTAAATTGACCTGGTTCAGAAAAAGAGGCTATTTTTCCTTATCAAATATGAGTGTTAGGCTTGGGATCGAAGGCTCTGCTTACTGCCTGGGAGAGGTTTTCAGTCTGATACTGAAAGTGCTAAATCCTACACTTCTGCTAAGTCATTGGAGGAAATACCATCCCCCAACCGTGTGGGTTTTAAAACTGTTTTAATATATTTTAAAGTGCTTTAACGCTCTGCCTTATATGTGGTGGGCAATCTCTAAGCCTGGGTGTTGGACAAAACATCAATAAAACCCGCTGCTTCTGTTGAAAAGAAAACTTCATGTGGCTTCCCGTGCAGCCATTGCATTTGTAAATCACTCAGGGCACATGACCTCTTAACCGTATCTGGTTTCCAACTCACAAAATGATAAAAGGTGATTGGGCTCTACGCTCTCCCCTCCACTCTCCCCCCTTCTCTATGCGATTTTCCTTCCCCCGAATTGCTCTGACAGAGTAAGCCCAGCTGGCACCAGGCTTTTCCAGCCGAGGGGCAGCAGGTGCAGAGTGGCTTCATGCGCTCCTTGCTCCCACCAAGGGCAGGGTCGGTGATTTATTCCCATCTCCGTCATGGAGAGGGACTTTGGTGGAGGGAAAAAGCAAGCCCTTTGCATTCCCTGGGACATCAGCGGAGTCATGGATGAAGAGGAAGAGAAGCAGTTTTGCCCGTGAGTAATAATGTTTTATTTGGTAGCCACTTTCCATGTCAGCAGTGGATTCCCAGGGCAGGCAAGCTGTGACGTTGAGAACTGCCCCTGCATTAGGTGGGGACAGACCAAGTTCCATGCATCCCTCTGTGTGCCCGGGTGTGCACCCACCAGCTGGCCACCAGCCCTCTCAGAGGGTGACCTCAGCAGAGGACAGCCACTGTGTGGGCACACCTTGTGCACGTGGAGCGTTGCAGGGGGCTATGAAGTTTTGGGGAGCGATTGAAAGAAGAAGAAAACTCAAGCTAGATGCAGTCCTGAAAGAGCAGACAGAGAAGACAACTCCAGGCTAACTCCTATGCTAGTACACATTTAATTTTTTTAAATGGCTGTAGAAAAGTCTGTTTCTTTCTTTGCTTAAAAGGTCAAAAGTCCCCTCCAGTGTAAGAGAGAACTTGTTTCTACCTAGATACTGTGTCTTTTGATGTTGAAGACCAGAATATGCATCCACAAAAACTGCAGCAAGGGGAATGGGTTTGGAGGGGTGGTAGAAGGGCTGGCACGAAGAAAAAGATGTTGACAGCATTTTAGGCTAACGTAGTGACAAAGTCAAATTCTACTTCAGTTTTAATCTTTGACAAAAGGCACAATCCTGGCTGAATTTCAGTACTAATTAGGGGTGTCTCTTTTGATCATCGTACAAACACCAGACTCCAGCAAAATCTTTAGAACTGCTTAACCGTACACAAAGATATTCAGATGTCCTTTGCAATCAATAATATGGGTATATAAACAATCAGGTTTTTTAAGTGGAAGGGATGTTTTTCTGCTACAGCACCTGTGAGGTGAAATTCTGTATCTCAGAACACTCACTGACCTCTAATTTCTTTCTACCTGACCGGGCTTTGCTCACCCCTGGTGGGAGCTGGGGTATGGGACAAAGCTGGGATGGCTCCACCTGCTGTTTCTTCCCTCGATCTTTGTAGATTAAAAAGGATTTTGTGGATAGAAAGTTCTGGCTCTGGGTAGGGAGGGATGGGGGAGGACTTCTCTGCATGCTTCTGGAGGGCCGTGTATTGGTTGATGTGCTGCTGTACAGCCAGCCAAAGCCTTGGCCTTTCGGCTGTGACTGTATTAACTGCACAACAATGTTAATGTTTCTTTTTCACTGGGAATAAAGGGAATGGGGAGAATTGAATCCTTTTCTCTTGTCCCAGGTATTCCTCTGAGTCAAGATCATGTACTCAGGCTCGGCACGTGCACTTGGATGTGTGCCCCTCTCTGTGAGGCATCCTATGCTTTCCTGGTTTGGGGGACAGGGAGTGTATCTTTGTCCCCCAGGAGTAACAGAGACCAGCCCAAGAGTTGTAAACAGTTTCTTAGGGGCTCCCTGTAAGCAGGTACCCCAGACATTGCAAGGATAGTGGTCACAACCTCCTTTCCTACCACTCAGCCCTGCAGGGCAGAGAGATATATCAGGATATATCCCAACTTAGATCTGGGATAAATTACCCCATTCATCAGCCCTTCTGGCAAGGTTGGTGGGAACTGGAGGTTTGAGAGCTGCCCTGCAGCACTCAGCAGCACCAGGGCCCAGGCTTCCTTGTGGGCACATGGGAGAGCTGCCACAGCAGCCACTGTTCCCCCAGACTGAGGGTAACTCCTTTCTGGGATCCATTTCACACAGAGCAAAGGAAGCTGCATTTTGAGAAAAAAAAATTAATTTCGCTGACATACAGACTGTTCTTTCATTTACCTTAGAAAGCAATGGGAAAATGAATGAGACATGACAACGTCAGCTTCTCACAAGCATAATTACACTTCTGCCATTATAAAGAGCAAAATAAAAACCCTTATATGGTACCATATAAAGAAAGACAACAAGACAAAGAAAGAAGCATGGATACAAATCTTTATAGCAGTGAATAGTGTCCATTTCTTATCATAATAGTTTGTCTTTACTGTTGTTATCGGTTTAGTCTCAGCTAAAACTTGAAGTATGCATTTATACTTGCACAAGTGGCAAGCTTCCAACCTCTGTCCGTAAGAAAACATACAAGGTCCATTCAAATGGTTACTAATGGTTGAAAATAGTAAGCCCCAATGAGATGTGCAATAAGCTACTGGTAAAAATGTGATTTTCTTTTGCAATCATGTGAATATCCTACCAGAGGACGTCAGCTCCACTGTGTTTTGAAGTCCAGTGAAGAACAGGTGTGGGAGGTGAAGGTACAAAGATTTCAGTAGGCTTTACCAACTCTTTTCATGACTCTTTTCATAACTCTTTTCATGAACATTTGTATCACCCACGGAATGCCATAAAGTCGAGTTGCTTTTGACTCCTGTTCTGCAGGGCCTACACCTACAGCATCTTAAGATGCTGAAGTGACCTTAAAGTTCCATTTCATTAATTTATTTTTTTGGTTGTTTTTAAGCTGAAAAAATAGTATTGTTAAACGAATTGATTTAACACTCATTGAGGTCACTACTGGTAGAATGAATTCTGGCTGTGATATGGAACCTGGCTTGTTTTTTCTCTTTCAGTTCCAGGGTGTGTATTATTCATTTCATATGTGAATAGAAACACAGGAGCTGAACAACCTTCACATTAGGCGGTATATATGTGATTTCTTAGCTGCTTGTGAAATCTTTGGCTCACTGAGACTCCTGTTCCACTTGCAGAGAAGCTTCCAGCAGATGTTTTTGATGGATTTCAGGGTTTGGTTCAGTGAGCAGTGGAGCCAGTCTCAGTCTCATGCTTTCATTCCCTGAAGATTTGTGTCTTGAGGTTCAGCTAACATGCAGACACTGGTTCAGCTTGGGTGGCTGTCGTTTCTCCGCCTCGCTTTCTCTTTCCATGAATCACGTTCAAACCAAACACCCTTGATTCTCTTGCTACTCTGTCAAATCTCCTCGAAATTGGCCAGCAGCTTCACAAGCTATTGGGAATGACAGGTAGACATACAGATAGCAATTCTGGGTAAGCCATGTTCGAAAACCATAGTACATATGTACAGATATCTCTAAAACAGATTCCTTTCAGTTGCAGCATTTTATGTCGGTACTTGCTCTTTGCAGGTTAGGAGTGTGATGTGTCCAGGCCAAGCCCTAAGAAGTGCTATGTACCTTCAATTTCTGTTAAATTCTGCATGAACTCAGTGTTACTCTGCACCTTTCAGGCTCTGGCCAGCGGTTTGGATCTGGCTATGACCTTCTTCAGAATTTAGGCAAGTGCACTAATAGCTGTTGTAAATTAATTTGGGGAAGAAAAAACAACAACAAAATCCCCCTTGATTAAACACCTCAGAACTGCAGTGTCCCCAGCTGTATTTTAGACAATATGCAGACTTGTACTTGGCAATAAGAAGCTTCTAGAGCTCATTTGACCATTTTGTATCTCATTTTGGGGCAGATGCTATAGAATGCCTAAAATGCCTGAAAGCCTAAAGACCTTTGCCTTGGGATGTTTTATCACAATATGACAGGACTTGTAATTGTGGCTGCAGGAGGAGCACCATTTTATTTGGGGAGGAAGAATGTGCATTCCCGAACCCCTCCAGTAATGGTCCCTCAACTATTAGCACTAATCAGCTACTTCACAGCTGGCTTGAAGCAGTGTTACTTCTGTAATTGTGTACGGCCCTTGAATTAGGGGGGCAGGTGCCCAGGGCTAATGGGCAACAAGAAGTCTGGAGGGCAGGGTGGGAGAGAAAGGGGCTTGTGGTGGGGTGGTTTGTGCCTCCCCAGGAGGCTGTGGGGCTGCTGCTGCAGTGAGAGGAAGGGTGTCTGGGGCTCAGGCAGGGACTCATGGAGGAAAGAGAAAAATTCAGGCTCAGCTGTGCCAGGGACTGGAGGGAAGAAGGCTGAGAAGCAGTTTGGGGTGTTTGATGGTTTGATGTGCCGTATGTCCTCTGCAGCTTCTGCTCTTCAGAAGCTGAAGGTCACCTTAGATTCAGGCTTGCTTTAGATTTGGGTCAATACAGGAATTGTCTCATCTTTCCTTAGAGCATTGGTGGTTTCATTAACCATCTGCGTTTTGTCTGAGAGGCTGCTTTTTGCTACAAGCCCCAGCTTGTGCCACAGAGATATTGAACCTGGTTTGGAAGCTGCAGGAATGACAGTTACTTAGAAACTTGTGGCATTTGGGTACTGGTACCACTGTTAGTGAGCTGATGCCCGCTTCAGTCCCATGCAGTAATATCGTCTTTTTTTTTAATGAAGAAGAGCGTGCTTGTGAGCTTGTGTGATGCAGGCAGGGCACTGTGGGAAGGTGGCAGGGACAGGATCTGCCAGCCTTGCTTATGGACAGGTATATGGCTATGGTGTTTAGGACTAAGATGAAACAGAGGAGGAGCAGCTTTAAGGATGCAAACTTCTTTTGTTTAAAATCAGTTTAATAGCAAAGATATCTGTACACAAGCCCTAATATTCATGACTTCATATTTTCTACTAAGTTTTATATTATTAGCTTTTTAGAAAATAAATGCCTGAGATGCCTCCTGGTAGCTTCTATCACAAATGTGTTTGAGCAAGAGACTATTTTACTCTTTTTAGCAGGAGAAAAAAAATTTCTAATTAATTTTACCTGTCAGCAAGCCAACTGTTAATTCAGAATCCACTGAGAAGCTTTTGATTAACTAAAGATTGTCCTTTTATTAAGCAAATTAGAGCCATTCAAGCAGCATATGAAACATTTGTAAAGCCACTATTAGAAGTAGCTTACTGAATGATTTTACAATAAGAAGTCGATTTTCCAGGAAGAGGAAACCATTTTAGTTTCAGTAGGATTGGGCATAGTCAGAGGTGTAGCATCACAATGAACAGTGAAGCTAAACAGCTGTACTGCTCAGGATGTTGCTAATTATTTGTTTCCTGTAGGAAAAATCTGCTTCTTGTACATTAACACTCAGGAATGTTAAAATATGAGTTAAGAGTGAATAAGCTGAACTGCATTTAGTCACTGTGCCAGCACTCTAAATAAGAGTTGACCTTAACTCAATTAAGCAGAAATTATTTTCAAAGGGCTATAAACTAAGTGGTGTAGTAAAGGCAGCAAGCTATTAGATTGCAAATTATTATGTATGAGGGATCTGCAGTAATAGTCAATGATTCTTAATATATAGCAAATGTGAAATCATTCAAGCTAGAGTGGTGCTAGGGCAGAGAGCACACACCGATGCTTATGTAGGAGCTGGCATGCAATAACATATTAACTCAAAACTTGTAGCCCAAGCAGTAAATCACTCCAAGACCTTTTTAATTCTATATGAGAGCATCTGCAAGAGAATTTAATTAAGTTTACCTGCACTACTTTAAAAATGGATTGGGATTAACTCTGCTGACTTCTCTCCATAACCATGCTGTGGTATGTGAGTGGGATTCTGGAAGCAGCCAAGGGACAGCTAAATCTGTTCTGCCAATTGCCTTAGGGACGTGCTGCTGTGCAGGGGATTCAGGGCCCCCTTGGGAAGGGAATTGCAGATGTGACTGAGCAGGGAGTGCCCTCTGGATGAAGGAATGGCACCAGGAGATACCTTGGCTGTTGAGCTTGTGGGTGTGAGGGAGCTGGGGACTGCCAGCTCTGGTGCAAGCTGGTGGCTTGTCAGGGTGCAAATCCCCAACACCCAAACTGGGCTCCAAATGTCCCTATTCCGCATCTCATTGCAGTGGAAGGTGCCACCCTGTCCAGCTCCAGATCTAATCTGGCAACGCAGCTTTAACTCGTGTATTACATTTTCTGTGAGTAATGCAAAGGGACTGGAAAACTTGTCTGAATCTCCCACTGACTCCTTGGCACTCTTCCCACTTTGCCTGTCTCATTTGGCATTTCTGTGCTAGCTCACAATGAACATTCACAGAATAACAATAAAGAGGAAATTTGGTGAAGAATAAAGGTAAATTTATTAAGGCTAGCAAGTGTGGAGAAAGCTGATGTGTGCTGTGTCTATAATTTTGCCAATAACATTGTGACAGAAATAGCATTTTAGGGTTTGTATTCAACTTCTGCATCTGCATTTCTTCTCTGTTGCTTTGCAATCAGACTAACAGCCACTGTAGAGACCATCAGTGACAGTAATTGTATTATGACCTTTTAAAGCTCACTTTTCAGAGTAAAGATTTTTATCCCATATTACCGATAATTGCTGACTGAGTTTAATACAATCCTCCCAGGGCACTGGAACTGCAGGGTTTGTGATGTCCATGATTTAATAGATCAGGTGTCTTGGCCATGGGGGAGACAAAACTGCTGTAATAGGATCTTTGCCATTTGGTGAATTTCACATTTCCTACAGAGATACTCTGTATGCCTCTGCTGCCTGGTCTTGCAGACGACATTACCTTGCTGTAGAGCATTACCATGCGAGGGGTGTAGTCAGAGGCAAACTTCAAGGGTTTTTCAAATCTTTGTGCTAATGAGACTCCAATTTAGTTTAATCTCCAAACAATCCATGGGAGCAGAGAGCGAAAGGACATATGCTTATCTCATGTTTCAGCCCCCCGTGTCATGCCCTTCGCTGGTAGTTGTATACTGCATGTGGCCCAACAGATGTTTCATGTGGTGGAGGGAGAAGACACCTGTAAAAGCCATGACACAGTGATCTGTGTCTCTGTACAAGAATGCTTTTGTGCATAACTTGACCATTCATGTGCTTGACTTCAGACATATCTAGTGTGTTATTTTGGACTTGTAACACATGTGTATGCCAGACAAAATCTGTTGGGCACAAAATAAAAGCAGAATCAGGTTGTCAGCTCTGTATAAAACAAGTAATTCCACCATACCATTTTGTAAGGGGCACAGTTGAGATAGACTGAATTGAGATGTAGGCCTGTGTCTTATATGTTTCCTTCTTTTTATTATAGGGGACACCAGCATTAATACAGTCCTAATAAACAATTTGTTTATAAACAGTGAAAGATGCCACAGCAATAGCTGGACCATTCTCCCTGGGGAAATCCTGCCAACCTGAGAAACACTTGGTACGGCAGGCCTTGTACAGTGCCTGGGGCATTTTCATAGAATCATAGAATGGTTTGCGTTGGAAAGATCATCAAGTTCCAACCCCCCTGCCATGGGCAGGGACACCCTCCACTAGACCAGGTTGCTCAAAGCCTCATCCAGCCTGGCCTTGAACACCTCCAGGGATGGGGCAGCCACACCTTTGCTGGGCAACCTGTTCCAGTGCCTCACCACCCTCACAGTGAAAAATTTCTTCCTAATGTCTAGTCTAAATCTACCCTCTTTCAGCTTATACCCGTTACCCCTTGTCCTATCACTACACTCCCTGATAAAGAGTGCCTCCCCATCTCTCCTGTAGCCCCCTTCAGGTACTGGAAGGCTGCTATTAAGTCTCCCCAGAGCCTTCTCTTCTCCAGGCTGAACAACCCCAACTCTCTCAGCCTGTCCTCATAGGGGAGGTGCTCCAGCCCTCTGACCATCTTCATGGCTCTCCTCTGGACTCGCTCTAACAGATGGCTACTGATCAGGAAAAATGGGCACTTTGGCTCCTTCAGCAATGTGTTTCCTACAGGCCAGCAGCTTAAGGAACCTGTCTCCCAGCACATGTGCACATACACAAACGTGTGCCTGCACATTCCCGCATGCACACATGTGTACACCCTGCACTCTTCCCCCTACCCCAGCCAGCTCTCCTTTTTGGACAGAGCAAAACTGGGGTACAGTGGAGTGGTCATTCCTGGTGCAAATGTCAGGGGCAGGATGTTTTTGCTTTTGCCATGTGCTGGCGCAGAACAGGGTAAGAAAGCCCTTTACAACAATGGGCAGCCAAAGCCACCCGGACAAAATGCTGTGGTCCTGCTAATACCTTGAGGAACTGGGATGAATCAGTTTGTATGAGTTATAAAACAGGCCTTCACTGAAGATTAAGAATGATTCAAATGATTTTGAAATTCAGATCAAGTTTGCAAAACTTGATTTTGTTACTTTTGGTTTTGCATCCCCTGAACACAGGCCAAAATGGGCTGACTGGGAATGGCTGATCTGCAAAGCCAGTGCAGGGTTACTTCTAGTGCTCAGTGCAAACCAAAGCTGCTCTGAACTCTCAGCCTGCTGTTTATCTTTTGGATAAAGATGTCCATGCTTACCTTATGGTTGATGGCAGTTTGTTTTTCCCAATAAGCAATTAGCATACCAAACCTGTGCCAGAATTACCACTTCTAGGAGTCCTGTGGGGATATGCTTTTTCATGTACTTGGTTCTTCGTCTTGGTTGATGGGACAGCTGACACTTTGCCAAGCATGCCGGTGGTTTATGAAGTGAGAACAGGTTCACTGGGTTCTAGATGAGACTCCTGAGCTGAATTGCAGGGTCACTAATGGTAACAGCTCCTCTTCACTGTAATTCCTGCTCTTGGCATCAGGGGAATGGCTCTGTATTAACAGCCTGAAAGAGAAAGACTTTACAGCCCATTCCTTATTGGTTTGCTGAACTAACCAGTTCCCTAAAATGATATTGATACCCCCATAATGTAATCTCCTCATTAAACAGTGAACCAAATATTTTTCCACACCTCTGCTTGATAGGATCCTGTATAAAAAAGCTAGGAAGTCCCATCTCTTAAATTTTCTAATGCAAGAAATTTCTGTCATTTTCCAAAATGCTGAAATTGGGCTCTGACCATTAGATATAACAATTTGTATGCTTTTATTGCACAGTCCTGGCATCCACCCTTTCCATGTATTGTCTAAAAGAGCATTAACTGGATGCATGGGAGTTATGAAACTAGTCAGCTAACATTCGAAGCAAACATTTTAGCAGCACACCCCCACAGTTTTCAGAGGCTGAACTTTTGTTTCAGCTGTGATGTTATACAATCCTATTTCCATGGCAAACTTACAGATACACACTTGTCAAAATTCATGGTTTATTTAGCAAAACTGTCGAGGCACATATGTGCCATATGCATTCTCCCATTCTTTACCGATATGCTTTTTAAAACAGTAATTTCCTGCTGCAATTAAGTCTGTTGCTTAGACCTCAATAGATGCATTTGGCATTGAAAGGGAATCTGGCTTGGATCCCTATCACTAAAAAGAGCACTGGTCAAAAAAATCCCTGCGTGTTCTTCTACTGTTCCACCTCCTGCCTATTATGCCCTTTTATACATCCTCTGGTTTTTTTTGGTATTTTTTTCCCCACCCTGCTATTTATCCTCTATTCAGAAGGCATTCCTTCCTTGAAGCAAACTGTACCTTGTACTTGCACACACCTTAATATAAAATATTTTGAGTACTGTCTACCCGTGAGTCTCACAGATCTGTGTCTGTTAACTATCATGACATTTCCTTCATACAACTCAGGATAAGCACACGGGCAGTCTAAAGATGAAGAGAAGGAGATACTTGCTTCTTTCAATGCAGAGGTGTGGTAGGCAGGCAGTGGGAGGTGGGATTTTGTGAGCCCTTACCCTACCCTGCAGACAGAGGTGTCACCTCCTTGCTAGGTCTGGAGTGATGGAAAACAGCATCAGGCAATGGAAATCATATGCTCAGGCCTTGGACTCCAGTTGAGTAGGATCTGGGAATCATAGAAAACTTCATGGGGCACTGAATTTTTTTTTTTTTTTTTTTTTTTTTGTGAGAAACTATACATACATATTGTTTGGAAATGTTTTCAGTGTGGAGAAAAATCCCACTCCTGCCTGTCACTCCTGTTTCTTTTTTCTTATCCCTAACCATCACCAACAACTCCTCGCACTTTGATCTGGTCCCAGTCTCCTCGCCAGCTAGGGTGCATCCCACTCCACCCCTAGTGCCCTTGTCCCAGTGCACTCACACCTTTGCTCCCAGTTGGCTGTCACACTGGTGTCCTCCTCACCACTGTGGTGCCATCCTTGTCCTTCGCCTTCTCCCATTCTGCTGCCCTAGCTCCTGACCCAGTACCAACCTCCCCTCCTCTCACCTTGGTACCTCTACCCCTCTTTCTCCTAGGATACTCACACTCTTCCCTATTAATTATGTTTGCCACTGTCCCTGGCCTCCAGGCTCAAATGGGTCTTGCTTCCTTTGCTCATGGTGCCCTGAGACAAGCTGGTAGTTGCCAAAATATGTCAAATACAGGCAAAAACTCCTTGCTTCACATCCCAGTGCCTGTATCCATGACAGAGGACAACAGTGTGCTGTGGAGCCCCTTGAAGGTGACCTTCACGCATGTGCTGGAGGTTAGCTGCCTAGAAAGACAGCAGTGAGCCAGTGCAAATGGAAACTAGGCTCTAAGAAGAGAAAGCACATTATTGCAAAGGATTATTATCGGACCTGCCTGTAACAAGGAAGCCCAAGCAACAAACTAACAAAAAAGCAAGGCACAGAACTAAGGAGCCCCTGCTCTAATTTTCCTTACTCTGATCACTAGGCTGGCATAATCTTGGTTGATTGTGTTAAATGTCATTAAGAATGAGTGGTGAGCCTTTTCTCCCTTTGCTGGTCACTCCTCCACCCCCAACGTTAATGCAATGCATGATATCAAGACATGACTTAACTCTGAGCCAGCTCAAAGCACAGCCACTGCAGAGCCAAAATTAATTTTGATGTCCGAAGAACAGAAGCAAAGCCCCTTCCCTGTCCTTGTCCAGGGTGTGTGGAGGCAGCTTTGCATGGTGGCAAAGCCATTTGCATTGGGAGAGAGGAGTAACCTGAGGAGGGGGCTGTGCTTTGCTCTCCAGGAGGGGTCACAGAGATGGGGGAGCGCAGCTGGAGCTTTCAGGGGGATGCACAGGTCACCCTAGCACAGCCTTCCCCTTCCCCACTGTGGCTTATTCAGTTGTCTCTCATTAGTGCTAAACTGCCTGTCTTCACAACAAGCACCGCTCAGTCCTTCACCTTCCCAACTTGCCATGTGAGGGACACCTGGGATAGCACAGGGGAAGGAGAAGGGCCAGCAGGGAAACCCTGGCCAACTGGATTTTGATTTTTCTTTTATTTAAGAAAAAAATAAATATTAGCTAGCTATGATGAGAGTGTGCAGAAAGCCATGATTGGAGAGAAGCCCCAGAAGGAGCATTTGGAGCCCCAGTGGATCAGTCCCTATTATTCAATATAAACACCTCACTACGTCTTGAAGGAATGAGTGACTTCGGGTGCCACCAGACTGCCAGCTCAGAGAACTGATGCTAGGCTCCTGGACTAGGAAGTGAGAGAGTAGATGTTTATTTTGCTGGACTGATATCCATGAAAATAAAGAGACCTACCTGAATTAGACAGATTGCAGCTTTTTGCTGCACCACAGGTAACAATCAAGGTAGGATATATTTTTAAACAGTTTATTTTAGGGCCAGCAGTTCTTTCTGTAATATCTTTGAACCTTTCATATGCCATTAGCAGCAATACACACAGCAACCTTCAAGAACCTTAGTTTCGCATCTGTTTCAAGGCTTAAGGGCTTTTTCCTAGTTTGTTTTGCTTCAGTTTTGGAGAGACAGCAGAGAAGGAAAGGAACAAAATGTTAGTAATATCATTTAGAAGTGAAAGAAATGTGCAATTGTGAGGGTTGTCTGTGAGAGAAAGGCATCCTGAAAGGGCAAGTTGTTACAACATTTCAGTAATCTGCCTGTTCTGTGAGGTTGTTAAATAACCAAATCCTTCTGCTGAAATTGCTCTGTCCTCGCTCTTGTCTGTACCACTGCACAAGGCAAATGTGGCTGCTGTGGTAGTGGGTAGATAAAGTTTCTTATTTGACACAGCTGGAGCTTGATCCACTACTAGTAGTAAATACTGAAGGATAAGCAGAAGCTCAGTTGGATAGAAACCAGAAGTATTTGCCAAGTGAAGTTCCTTAGTTTCTCTCAGAATAAATCAAAAGGTCTTCTGAGATAGCTGTCAGAGGTTCGGAATTAGACATACCCCTTCAGTGAAATGAACGTAGATTGTTTCATAGATTTCCAGCAGCATTGAGGACACACAATCAGTAACAATAGTCCCATTCTCCCATCACCGCTCTCTAGGGGAGCAGGCACACTTATTATTCCATTTCCACATGCTCCAGTACCTTCATACTTCATCTTCTTCCCTTGTTTCTAGAAGTGTTATGTGTCACCTACAGAAGTATGTATCTCAAACAAGGTTTAATCTCTCTGGCTAGTTTTTCTCCTTTGCCTCCCTAGTTTTAGGTGTCTAGAAACTTAAGGCTGCATGCACACCTAACAAGGCTTAGGCAGTTTGCTTGAATTATTCATATAAAATACTGTCTAATTCCTTCTTGAATTGATTTAATTTATTCCTCCCCTTGCTAAATGTAGAAAAAGTACATGTATTCAACAACCACTGTTATTAAGTAGCTCAAGCTATTCCCTCTGATAGTGATTGCTTGAATATCAGACTTTTTTCCTTGGGAATTAGTAGCAGGCTACATACACTTGGCCTGAATCTTCATTGCTCTGCCCTACGCACAGGACAAATGGCTACATGCAGAGATAATGGCCTTATTCCCTGGTGCTTTAAGCACATGTGTGAAGCCAGTGCCTGGAAGCATGCTCCCAATTTGTGAGCAATCTGTTCATCCATTATTTCAAATACAGTACTTTTATTCCAATGCCAGAATTTGAAATAGCAGAATTATCTCCTCTGCCTCTTTTCTTAGTCTTTCGTACATGCAGCCACCTATGCAATTATTTTGTTAATAAAGCCTTCTTTCCAGATAACGTGTTGCTCCTCCTCATCTAAAAATGGATTGGAATTTCCTATATTTCTCTCACATGGACAATAACTAGAAATACACAGTTTTAGCACTGAAATAAGTACCTGTTTTTCATGTCAAAGCTGTCGTGAGGGACCAACTGCCTTTACTGCAGGGATTGGTAAATTTAAGAGAGCATTATACCAGATTTTCAGTTTCTTTACCAAATGAGCCCTTATACATTACAGGTCATCAAAACACCAGCAATCGCTTTGTTAGTCATAAAAGACTTCCCTCCCTGAAGTGCTCATCACTTACATATCTGAGACCAGGACAGAGAACCATGGCATAGAAACAGCAGTGGAGAAAGTCTGAGAGGTGAAGCCATATTTGTTGTGCAATTAAACACATACTAAATAATGACTGAATGTATGCTGAAATGCAAGCAGTTATCCTGAACAAGGAATGTTTGCCTCCCTTTTTTTTTTTTCTTCCTTTTTTGTCTCTTTTTTCAAAGCAGCCATTGTGTTAGAAGGACACAAGTACGTAGGTAAAGTAACAAAAAAAATGATGGAATAATTGAAAATACATGTTAGCGTTTATGAAACCATGTAAATAAAAGGATGAGGATGCTGAATCTAATATAGGTAACAGAGTGAATAGTTACCAACAGTTACCATGGCTAGCTTTTGAGACATTTTTATTTCACTAGTATATATCTAGCAATAAGTAACATCACTTATAAAATAACAGATTAAAGTACCTATTGCTGTATAAGTAGTAGGTAACATCAGTGAATCTTGTACATTATTGCTGAATGTGTAAACATACGCGGTGATCAGTTTAATATTATCATACCTACGTACACCTCCAAACAACTGGCTTAAAATTTATGGGTGTTACATTAATTTAGCAGAAATGTTTGTTTGATGCTCTTCTGTTTTCATAGATAAACTTGTGGTTTTTTAGAGTATTTTAGGTGGAGTTTTTTCCCCTACAGCTTGAAAATTTATTTTCCCAGAAGGTGTTTTGGAAAAATGGGTTTCCTTTGGCTGCTATGGATACGAAAATTGCTTAAGTGCCTCTTGCGAATTTCTTGTGCTCTTCAAGGTAAAAAAAGTCAGAGGAAAGAGTTAAAAAACGGAAGTGCCACAAGCAGAAATAGATTTTTGTCCTTCTACTGGAATGTTGTATTATCCCAGCGGAAGGCATTAGACTTTTTTTTTTTCCATAATATATTGGGTTTGCATGGCAAGGTTTTGGTAGCAGGACAGCTACAGCGGTGGCTTCTGTGAGAAGCTGCTAGTAGCTTCCCCCATGTCCAATAGAGCCAGTGCCAGCTGGCTCCAAGATGGACCCACCCCTGGCCAAAGCTGAGCCCGTCAGCAATGGTGGGAGTGCCTCCGTGATAACACACTTAAGAAGAGGAAAAGTTGTTTTGTGACAGCAACTGCAAAGAGAGGAGTGACAATATGTGAGGGGGACAACCCTGCAGACACCAAGGTCAGTGAAGAAGGAGGGGAGGAGGTGCTCCAGGTGCTGGAGTAGAGATTCTCCTGTAGCCCCTGGAGAGACGGCAGCTGTGGAGAGTAATGGTGGAGCAGAGAAACACCTGCAGCCTGGGGAGGACCCCACACCAGAGCAGGTGGATGCCTGAAGGAGGCTGTGACCCTGTGGGAAGCCCACACTGGAGCAGGCTCCTGGCAGGACCTGTAGCCCCATGGAGAGAGGACCCCAGGCTGGAGCAGGTTTGCTGACGGAAGCTGTGAGCCCGTCGGGGACTCACGCTGGAGCAGTCTGTGCCTGAAGGACTGCACCCCATGGAAAGAGCCCATGCTGGAGCAGTTGTTGAAGAACTGCAGCCTGTTGGAAGGACTCACATTGGAGAAGTTCATGGAGGACTGTCTCCCGTGGGAGGGACCCCATGCTGGATCAGGGGAAGAGAGCGAGGAGTCCTCCCCCTGAGGAAGAAGGAGAGGCAATGACAACATGTGATGGACTGACCACAACCCCCACTCCCCATTTCCCTGTGCCACTGCAGGGGGAGGAGGTAGAGAAATCAGGAGTAAAGTTAAGCCCAGGAAAAAGGGGCGGGAGTAGAAGGGGGAAGGTATTTTTAAGATTTATTTTATTTCTCATTATCCTACTCTGATTTGATTGGTAATAAATTAAATTAATTTCCCCAAGTTGAGTCCATTTTGCTTATGGCAGTAGTTGGTGAATTATATCTCCTTGTCCTTATCTTGACCAACGAGCCTTTCATTATATTTCCTCTCCTCTGTCCAGCTGAGGAGGGGAGTGGCTTTGGTGGTCACCTGGTGTCCTGGGTCAACCCACCACAAATATATAATGAAGGACTACTGTGACTCATTCCTGAATTGTAAATTAATTTTAAAAAACTTTCAGAGCCATGGTCAGGGACATCATAAAAAGCAACAGCTCAGGATATCATTCCAACCTGTAATTCCTTAGCAAGGAGATTGTACAGGTCAGCTGCTGAGCGAACCCTATTTACGATCATTGAACTTCAGGTCAAGTGTACTGCTAGGAAATGAATTTTCACTGGAAATTTAAGTGCTGATGAACAAAAATCAAAAGCAGTTATGACAAATTATACTCATATAAAGCTAAACAAGTATTTTTGTTGGTGGTGTTTTAAAATATCAGTGACCAGAAATCATCAGAGATCATAGAATCATAGAATCGTAGATAAATCAACAAAATCATTTCCAGGGGTTTCTTGTCAAAATACTTGCTAACTTTCTTTTTCTCTCAACTCCGTGGGATGGAAAATGACACCATGTCAGTCTTTCTCACATAATTACATTACTGTATTATTGCCTTGCTAGAAGTGGGAAATCTTGTTCAAAGACTATTGTCAAATATTGTCTTTTCCAGCCCATTTTCACTTAGCCTCTACTTTTCAAAGTAGCTGCTTCTTCTAATGTGATTTTTATCCTCTTTTTTCACCATCTGGCCCAATAATGGCGTGATAACCTGGAGAAAAGGGGGCAGATGACTGCAGTCAGCCAAAACATGGTTTCCTCGCATCCTGCCATAGCTTAATCTGCCCTGTGTGTAGTTCACAGAGGTGTATCTCACCAGTGGCCTGAAAGGCAGGTATCACTTCTGAGAGTCAGGTGTCAGGTCAGGCTGGAAGAGGTGCTGAGGGTTCACAGAATCATAGAACAATGATATTTTCATTCCTTTCTGTGGCTCTTGGAAAGATACTTCAACATTGTGTGCCTCAGTTTGTGCATCTGTAGCAAGTGCATGGTTACTGATCTCAAAGGACTGCTAAAACTTAATTCATCAATAGCTGTAAAGCACACTCTGCTCCCCAGATAGAAAATATAGACATTTTAGAAGACTAAATTGAAATACTCACAGAATCCTTTAGAGGTTTGAAATCTTCTACTCCATCCATTAGGAACACCTACTCCAACCTGCAAAAAACACTCCCTGAAACATCACTCTGTCTTTTCATGAAAACCATGAGTTCAAGCAGCTTAGTTAGATACTGTGTTCAGAAATGTGAGATCCTATCCCCGCCGAAGTGAGCAGCTGGAGTTTTGTTTCCAATTTATATTTAGAGTCTCCAGACAATAGAACACTGCTTATGTTCTTTGGGATCATATTCCAATACCTTATTGCCCTCATGGCTAAAAATCTTCAGTTTGGAGATGGCATTTCCCAAAGGAGTCTGCCCATCCTGAGGTTTGTTTCAAGTCGTCTCTTCTGCCTTGTAATTGAGTATTAAATATATTCAGAAACACATTTAATAACATCTTGTGGCTGCTGGTCTTTGCAAAAACAATAACATAACTATTTTCTAATAATCTGAAAGCATATTGCCTTTCCAAACATCTCAGTTTATACACAGGAAAGCGCTCAAAGCAGAGTAAAAAAAGACCATTCTAATTCAGAGAACTATTAAAGTGGTTTTCAAAGGTTGATACAGAGAAAGTAAGGGCAATGGAAAAAGCATTTGTTAGAGGATATATATCCCATCTGTGCAATATAATTCTTGAGTAGAAGAAAGTACATAGCAAATGTTTCACTCTTATTAAAAGAAAATGAAATCTGGATGCATGCTTTTGCTTCCAATAAGATAACACTGACCTTAGGTCAGCAAGCACCATAGGAATGTAATTTATTTCCCTTCCATACAATTGGATGCAATTTCAGCTATGGGGGGTGTGGACACAGGGGAAGGAAAGAAATCCTCCAACACTTCAGATGTTATCACTTTCATGTCCTCAAATGATTCTATATTTTAGTGACAATGGGTGACTGATGTTACAATGTTTAAGTTAAATGCCTGCATTATTATGCTGAGAGGTATCCAGTCAGCCATAGCTGCATTGGTGCGGTGAGCAGAGCTTCAGTGAATCCCTTTCCCCATTAACAAGCTAAGCTAGACCAGCCTATGTCTCCATGCAGAAGTAAGATCACAACAGTAAAGTGGCACTAAAATCTGCTTTAAACCATAGAAATTTTACCCCAACCTGTCCAAGTGCTAGATCAGTTCTTTAGAGGATGTTTCTTCCTTTCATTGCTCTGTTGCATTTGTGGTATATGATCCACTTCTTCCCATCTGTTCAGAGTTTGATGGAGGAGTCGACTTCTCCTTAGAGAAGTGGAAAGGAAATGAAAACTCATAGTGCTTATGTTATTCAGGATGGAGACTGCCTAGAGTTACCTCCTTGTTAATCATGCAGCCTGTGAAAGGGACACAGGACAGAAGGCTTGTCCTCATGGGGAGAAGGAAGATCGTGGCAATGCAGAAAGGAGTTAGCTCACGCCACCGAGAGGTAGTCTCAACAGGAGACCTCATCCACTCTTGCTTCTGTGACTGTATCCCTTAGGTATCCTCAGGTCAAACTCTCAAAGTCAGGTTTCATAGCTCAGTACAACTGTTGAAGTTGGTTTGGCTTCATGTTTGGTGATTTTCATTTAATGGAAGTCAGGAAACACTATATCTCTGGTTACAGTGGTGTACCCGTGTCTCTTAAACAATGAAAGTAGTATGGACAATTCAGTTCAGCAAACCCTAAAATGTGCTGGATCCAGATGGATTTTACTGCTATATTTGAAATTATTCAACAGAAAATGCAGTTCTCATGTCTAAATGCATGTCTCAGCCCCTTTGAATCTAGCAACAGGTCTCAAGAAAGTTTTGCTGATGCTGTGATTTCAAAGCAGAGCGTGACTCTACCTCCTGCCCCAATTATCAACCAGTTTCTTTAATAATTCAAAATCCTTCCTAAAATCTTGACCTTAGAGATTAATAAAATGATCCTTTATAGCCTTTCCAAGTCAGGCCGATTAAACACAGATTTGGCACAGACAACCTGAGAAACTTCAGTAATGTTATTATTCATTTAGCTAACAGAGTTACCTCCCCTGCTGACGCACTCCCAATGAATGCCAAGAAAGGCATCTGATCCGGTGGAAGGGGACCACTTGTTCCGTGCTCTCTGTTACCTTGGATTCAGTCCCAATTTAATGATAACATCACCATGTTTTACTTGAGATACTTTAATTATTTTATGGAAGTGGGTAGGGTCTGTCCAGCTCACAAGCCTTTCCAAGGCCCCAGACGACAGCAGGTGTTTTGGAAGAAGATGTTTGTTCACTCCACCAAGAGCACCTGAAGGAAGAAAGGCTTCTTTGGTATGGCAGCAGGTGGCCAGTTTATACCCTGGAGCGGAAAGATACCCAAGCTGGATTATTTTATAATTACAGCTGATGGTCCTACTGGCATCAGCACGTCAGCTTTTCCAGACCTAGGCTCTTCCGCAACTGGCCAGTGCCGGCGGCTTAGGTTAAATCTGCCTGCAAGCCGCTCCTGTTAAACTGATGCAACCATACACAAGATGACAGAATTTAAATTATTTTTTTGTTACACTAGTGTTTAGGAATGCCAGCTGAGTAATCACAATCTGAATTTAAACCAGTTTACTAGAGTTCAGGGCCCGGGCGGAGGCTGTTGGGCATGCAGGGGCTCCCACGGCAGGGATGGCTGGAGGCTTCTGACTCCTGGCAATGGCAGGGGCTGTTCCTCTGCCCACAGGCCTGCAAGGAGGGTGGGTGCCCCGTGGCAGGTGAGGGCAGAAAGCTGTTCCCAGGGAGGTATCCCAGACCCCTGTCAGCACCAGGAGAAAGTGTCAGGGGATAGCAGAGGGACAGCCCCCTCCCACAGGGACACAGGCCCCTGTTTCCCAGCCTGGCCCGCTGCCGGGGGCTTGGGCAAGCCCTTGGACCATTGGCCAAGCCATGGCCAGGGGGGGGTCCTGGTGCTTTTCTGATGGATCCTGTCACTGAGGGGAAGGGGCTTTAGCTGGCTGCATAGCCGTTGCCAGTGACAGATTTGGCTTTTACAACCACGAGACCCACTTTGAGAGCTGACGATGGCTTTGAGGGCACCTGACAGCCACCTCCCAGTACCTATCAGGAGGTCATGGAGGAGATGGAGTCAGGCTCCTAGCAGCATTGCAGGGCAGGAGGGCAAGAGGCAATGGGCACAAGCTGAAATGAGAGTTTCAGGCTGGATATAGGCAGAAACTGTCCCTCATGAGGGGGGCAGTGGAGCAGGCCACCCTGAGAGGCTGTGCCATCTCCATCCTTGGAGGGTTTCAAGCCCCAACTGGTCCAAGCCCTGGGCAGCCTGGCCTGTCCCTGGAGCTGGCCCTGCTTTGGGCCAGGAGGTGGACTAGAGACCTCCTGAGATCCCTCCCAGCCTGAATTATCCCATCATCCTATGATAATCACTAAGTGTTTTTAAACCAAGACAACTTTGCACATACAGCACATTGTACTCAGCCCTTAGCCTCAATAAGGTCTTATGGCAGCAAATTATATAGATTAATCAGCTAACCATGATTTCACTCAGCTTTATTTTCAGTCTGACTTTGCTTTAAGGAAACAAGACAGTTTCATCTTTGCAATCCTGTGCACTTGAGGCAAACTTTCCAACATGCATGCTTAAGTAAGTAACCTCTTTTTGAAAGCGCTGAGCTCTCATCAGCTGTCTCTTGAAGGGAAATTATTGCCAGCTGAGCACTTTGGAAAACTTGATCCTTTGTTTACCTGCCTAAATAAGGCTTTTGGACCCTAATTTTTGGCAAGCCTTCTTCAGTGTCCTGGCCACAGCAGTTTCTATGTGTTCTGAAAAGGCAAATTCCTTCCTTACAAGAAAGGTATGTTATTATATCTGTGGTATTGTCCACAGAAAATCAAAGAGAGCAGCTGGCCCATTGAAAGTCACAGTAAGTGGAAATAGTTACTTCCAAGCACAACCACCAGTCTGTTAGCCACAGACGCCATTAGCAGAAGAGCCAAGATCCACCATCCTTATTTAGTCAGGTGTCACTTGTGCTATGGTGTAAGGGAATATTATATCTTAAATATGAGCCTTACTATGTTTATCTAAAACATTAAATTTTGTGTATGCTCTATTTTTAGTCATACGCTATCTGTAAAAGAAAAGACATTTTTAGTCATACGCTATCTGTAAAAGAAAAGACATTTTTCTTCTACAACTTTTATTTATATGTCTGTTTTCTTCTCTTTTTGCAGTAAATTAGTCACTAATTTAATCATCTTAAAGATCCATATGCTCGCCCACACTGTCTTTCGTATAAGTACAATGAGATTAAACTTATTATTTGCTGAACTGGGGTATAATTAAACATTCTGAATTTCAATTATTTCAACTGATTACAGTGAGAGATCACATGGTCTCCTGCAATTCAGGGAGATAATTTTTTCATTTTAAATGTTTCAGAATTTTCTGTGCTTAACTTTTAATTTAATTACCAGCCTTTGATAACAGGGTTTACTTACATCAAACCAGTAACACACTCCACTGAAATGAAATAGTTTCTTTTGGTTCTGTTTTGTGTTGGTCTGGTGTTTGTTTGTTTTTTTGTGGTTTGTTTTTTTTTTTTCCCTATGGATACATTGGCAAGTTTCACAGCTGAGTAGTATGACAAATACCACATGTTAACCTTCGGGCCACTGCGTTATTTGCTGGTAACTGCATTTCCTGCTGCTGTAGTTGCTCTGTGAAATTAAGAGTGACTATGACACTTTGCCTTTATTACCTTATATCATCTTATGTACATAGACAACTTTCTAGAGTCACTGTTCCATGAAATGGATAAAAATGTGTATAGATTCATATTTTGAATTGGTAAAACATGAGCAACATTTGAATTCTCAACAGAAATGAAAAACATTCCAATCAGAAAGTTGCCTGCAAAAAAATTCAGTACCTTTCTGCGTTTATTCATTTATTTCAGCCTATATTGCTTATGAACCTAATGAAATACTAGGGTAGAACTCCATTTCAGTATGAAATGACTCAAGGAAATAAAGTAAATGTCCAGCGTTATGAACAATATATGAGAAAGCTATAGAGCAAGTCCTTTGATTAGTTTATCTAGTGGCTTGTAACTTCGCTTTTGAATAAAGAGGGGTTGTTAAGCTGAGGTAGCAGAAGGATTTGCTATGAATATTCATGCAAACATGTCTATCCTCAGTCTAGCACTAGCTTTTCCCCTGCCTTGCTTTGATTAATTGACTTTCTTAATGAGTTTTTGCTCATTTTTTTCCAAGAAAGAGGCCATGGAAGAACAACTGACCAAATGCTTATTCTCTACAGACCAAAATAGCTGTCATCAGGAGCAGAGAGTTCAATAGAAAGGCAGGATTGAGGCTTATATTTGCTAGTCTTGGTGAATCCTGCTTCCCTCAGGACCACAGAAGGGCTGATCAAGTAAAAAATTGCAGGTTTTAAGGGATCCTTGCTATTTTGTGTTGCAGTCCAGACAGAATGGGCTTTCGTTTACTCACTTCTAGGCTAGTCATGGGCCAAAGGGTTTCCTTCCTCGCTCTGCTACTTCTAGAGAAGCTCCTGCTGGCCCTCATCCATTCAGAACACCAGCTTCCTTTACTCCTCTGATTGGGAAAATCTTCCTCAGTGCTTTCAGCTGACTGCTCCTCCC
Source organism: Pterocles gutturalis (assembly GCF_000699245.1). Lineage (NCBI taxonomy): Eukaryota > Metazoa > Chordata > Aves > Pterocliformes > Pteroclidae > Pterocles > Pterocles gutturalis. Next base: position 6,087 of record NW_010128431.1, on the reverse strand, counting down.
CATGCTTATATCCTTCACCAGCTACAGCCACTCACTGGGGTGCTCATTTGTGGACGTGAAGCATCTCTGTAGTGAACAGCTGCACTGGAAGTTTACAAAATTGCTTTACTAGGCACGCGTTCTTCCAAGTTAGCAATGGTGTTAATGCCCCAAGGTGAAGGAAGAGTAAAAAAAAAATAGAAAAACAGCTTCCAAGTTAGCAAAGGTATTACTGCCTGAAGAAAATCTTTGGCATATTTAGTGTGGGATCATGCCAGGGCTTGGCAGAAGTGAGGGGAGAGAGCTAAATATATGTAGCTGGGTGTAGTCTATATGCCCAAATAGTAATAAAATAGTTCAGTCTGCACTCAGAAGATTTAGAAGATGTTCTTCCACCCAAAGGGAGTTTCCTTTAGGAAGTATGTCTGCTCTTCCTGCAATGTGTGAGGAGAATTGACACCAAACAACTGAACCCATGAAGGCCAAAACAAGAGCTGCCTGGGTAGCAACTGGTAATAGAGTGATACAGAGCTATGGATCTACTTGCCTGCAGTGTTATTTTGGGTGAAGTAGAAATGCCTTCACACCTGTGAGTCCTCTCCTGGAGTTACCTTCCACAGAAGCCAGGGAAGCTCTTTCTCCAAATAACAAGCAGATGTTGTTTTTCTTTGGTGGAAATGTATAAGAAGAAAAACTGTCCCCTCAATTGGCACCAATTCTTCTTTGGCTTTGTTTGCCTCTTGAGGTTCCCCAGCTTCCAGTGAGGTGCAGGACAATTACAGAGAGAGAGATTTCAGTTGAAGAGAGGATTTCAATGAAACTTAGGCACCTAAATTCACAGGTGCAGGACAATTACAGAGAGAGCGATTTCAGTTGAAGAGAGGATTTCAATGAAACTTAGGCACCTAAATTCACAGGTGTAGTCCTGAAAACCTCTGGTTTCTCTGCTACATAGTATTAGTAGAAAACTTTATCAGAGTCTGTGTATTGGTTCAGGGACTGTTCCAGATGTCCTTACTTAGATGCCTAAAACTGCCTCACTCTTAACAGAAATGTCCTGGGTACCTGATTATGCTGCCAGATTCAGAAGCATTTTCAGGTCTTGTCTAATGCATTTGGTTATATAAAAACATGCCTGAAGGAACAGGAGTGCTTACTCAGAGCAGGAAACCCCATCTTTGCTCCCTCTTTTGCTTCTGTATCTGCCCCACTCCCCAGGCTTCTTTTTTAAAGTCGGAGGACCCTCAAGCCTACATCTCTCAGGAAAGCATCTTGATGTGAGCCTGGAAGTTACTCTAAGATGGGGGTATTCTTAGTTTTCAAGGAAAGTAATTAACATTTAAGCATATAGACATGGAGAAAATGAACAAGCATTTGTCTAGAGACAGTGTTCCTCAATGAAGATAATTAACGTGTTAATTTTATTGTGTGGTGTCAAAATCCAAAGACACTGCTTGATTTGTGCTCTCCATGACCATTTGATGCTTGGATCAAGGGTGCAGATCAAGGATTTGAACCTAGGCTTCTACCTTCCCTCTCTCCCAGACATGCCTACGGGTATTTGGTTAGGACCATACTTTCTCATGCTGTTTTTCTCTGATTCATGTGCCCTTACAGATGTAAAGGAGGTAGATGAGGTCTTTAAATTGAGTTATTTTCTTGTGTTCATTTTGGCTACAGAAAACATTGGAATTATCTGTTTTCCAGCTAATAAAGCTGAAACCTTGTGAGACTGAGCTGTCAAAAGAAGAGATGTTAGAACAAGCTGCTATATTAAGCAGTAGCACATTTAAAAGAAAACTTGACTGCTACACCACCAAGTATTCTGTGGAAACACAAGAATGAAATGGTTGTGTTGTTAACAAAATACACAATGTAATTTTAACAGCAGACCTTAGGGTAGCAAATTTCAGTCCTAACAAAGGCTCTGTGGTAACTCTGGGAATTATAAACAGTTTTGTCTAGTATCGGTATTGAGTAACATGATGAAACAATAATTAAAGGAAGTCATTAGAAACCAATAGGAAGATGATGATACATAATACTCACAAATCAACATAGATGCTGTAAAAGAAAGTGGTGTTTTCAGTCTACTGACAATTTATTGTGCATGCTAGCACAGTCATGTCTAAAGTAAAATAATCTGAAATAATTTATTTGGACTCTTTAAAACTACTTTTGCCAAAATTCCTGAAGTGAGGGCTGTTAAGGAAATTAAGTAATCACAAAGTGAGAGAAGTATGATTATAGAATGGCAAGCCATAAAAAAGCCAGGACTACACATAAACACCCCGGTGCCATCCTGGCAAAAGGCCAGCTGAGCAATGACTGCAGAGCTCCACTATGAATGTTGTCAAATACATTTCAAATATCAGAAGAGCTCACCTGAAGTGCAATAGAGTGTGAAAAACACCTAACAAAGGGACCTAACAAGGTTAGATAAACTGTCAGTGCGATGATAGATGGAATATGTCAACAAAACAGTATCATGGACAATATTGCTGGTTTTAAAAATAAAAAAACACTTGAGGGTGGGAAGGACCTTAAAAAAAATCACCAAAGTGTTCTTCATCTGCAGTGATGGTCAAAGTGTGACTGGATGCTTAAATGAGAAGATAAGTAATAACAAAAATAGTAGTACATTGTATATGTAATGTACTTTATTACACATGTATTAAGTATCTTCAGATGTGTGGGTGCATGGGTGGGAGCGCGTAAGTACATTTGTGCACATATATATATACTGACATACAATATTCACCTATCTACAGAGTTGAATTCGTAGAAGCACCAATATTTAATAAGATAGTCCTGTGATTCAGATTTTCTGTGCAATGTTGTGATATTATACCGCTGAAGTGCCAATACTTCAAATATTTGGCATGTGCACATATGCACAAAGAAACATGCATACAAATATTTCTGATATACATATAAAAATATATTCCACTGTTTCATTGGCTTTTATAACATTTGACCTCTTTATGGACTCCCTACAGAAACCATTAGAAGCAATGAAAGTTTTCCATAGGAATATAAACTGAATAGACAGGGACTCTTTGTTTCGGAGAGGAGGTGAAGAAAGGTATGAAAGATATGTGAAGTCATGGTACAGAGGAAGGCAACCAGGTAATGTGTTCAAGGAGAAATTTGATGCAGCTGAAATACAGAAACCCTGAAACACACAGAGGTACTCTTTCATCTAACACTGAATTACTTACTGACTGTAGAACTTACTGCTGTATGATAACCACTGAGCCCAGGAGTCTAGCAAGATTCTCCCATCAGCTAGACAGTTGTATCAATAACAAAACCATTGAACTATACATAAGTAAAAAAGAAATTAATGACCAGACATGGAGACAATGAGGCTTTAAATGATATTTCCTCTAGCAGCAGAGCTTTCTCCAGTGTTTCTTGAGTGTTTTGAGGCACCTGAAAATATATCTGTTAAGCACGGGCTTGATGGGTAACAGTGTGATCTGGCAAGGCAGTGCCACGGATCCCAATTTCTTATGTTCCTACAACTAAAGGCAATCTCAGTAACTTTGATGACTGCATTTCCACTGTTCTTTGACAGGAACAGGATACGTTATGCCCCAAAGAGCATAGATCCTTCAGACTCCAGTAAACCCCAAAACCTATTGAGCCAATAAGAATTAAAGTTTTTCAGTGCCCTGCAGTAGAAGCTGAGGTCTATGCAGGTTAGTATCTTACACAGCAGGTAACAGTTGGACATGATGAACTAAATTCAGAGTAGGTAGGAATCCCAAGTGCTTAAACCTGAAAATCATTCAATTTGATCAAAGTTAATGTCCCTTTTGGATTCCTGAAATAAGTGTTGAGTTATATGATTTCTTTCAATGCAGTTTTTTATTTAGCATGTCCATTGTTTAGGCTCAATTTTAATGTTAAAATAAAATCTTTTGCTCTGAAGTGTAATATTAAGTATAGAATGTTACACTGAGGCACAAATCTACAAAGGTCATTTAAGTATCACATTTGCTGCTAGTGCAGCAGGGATAGATTTTTTTCCCCATAGATAAATAGAAAAATAATGCCTCTGTTGTGACACACTGTTGTGGTTTATAAAACCGTGGGGACAGTTTTTCTAAACACCTGGTGGGCTGAGACAGGGAGGGTTTCACTCACCACTTACGGTCATGGGCAAGAGACCGACACGACTCGTGAAGAACAATAAAACAACGGAATTTATTAACGATTTACAACAAGAAGCAGGATATTGAAAGAGAGACACCACATCTTACACAAAGGCACTTCTCCCCCACCCCTCCCTTCGTCCCAAAGCCCAAAGGCTTTGTTCTGTACCTTCTCCCCCCACCCCGCGGCGGCACATGGCCGGGGGCGGGGGGAAGTGGGGGGTGCAGTCAGTCCGAGCCGCTCCTT